>NC_135497.1:357998910-358123910 GCF_052857255.1 Amblyomma americanum
GCATTCCGAATCTCCAGTGCTCACAGAGTGATTCAGGGGATAGGCGCATTTACGAGTTGCTTTTACGGCTAAAGAAAAAAAAGAAGCTCGAAGGATGAATGCGCCAAAAAATCCGAAAACTGCAATTTATTGCCCTATATACCCTGTGCGCACTTTTACGACCGGCTGCTCTTACGGAGGCTTTCTGTTTTAGTAGTGACCCAAGTAATTTCTACCGACATGCAGCTACGCCTCGTGTGTACGAGGCGTGAGAGGAACGTGATTTCCTTATCGTGAGCCTTCCTAACCCTGCAGATTACTCCGAGTCAGTTGCGCTGTAAATTGTCCAGTTCTTGCATCTCTCCTAATGACCTTTGACGTTTTGCTATAACCGCGGCTGCTCCATCTTGGCCTGCTGCAGATTTCTCCTCACCTCTGACGCTTGCATCATGACGCCACCAATTCGTGTACTGAGCCGGTGCTCACAATTTTACGTGCGTCACGACTTGTTCATTCAGCCCGCAAGTTATATCAAGGATAAAACAGCTGCAATATTTACGCGCCTAGCTTACACGGAGCGCACAGCTTGCGTTCTAGCTGCCCTGGCGCGCACATCCGATCGCAGTGAAGCCGGGAAACCCTTCAGGGCCGCGAAGAAAAGTAAACGGAGCAGTCACGGCGGGCGATCTATCAACATCGCTGACGATCCCCCCCCCCCCCCCCCCCCCCCCCCCCCCCCGGCATGAGCGAAATGCAGCTCCATTCGCGCCCGCCTTTCCTCGATGTCTTGGAGATGTGTCTCCGTTGCACTACTTTTCCTTTCCTTTTATCTCTTTCTTCGTCTTGCTTTCTTCCAGAGGGAAAAAGCTGCTTTTCCCTTTGTCGAGCGCACGTGTGCCCGCTGCTCCAGCGCGCGCCTCGAGGGCGCGTAGCTCCTCGTTTCGACTGGGGTCCGCGGCCGTTGCTTTGGCATTCCCATCGGCGATATCTGGCCCTTCTTGGGGAGAGAAAAGGGGGGGGGGGGGGGGGGGGGGGGGGCTCAGTGGCGACTCAGGACGAGCGACGGTGACCCTGACGTCGTTTCGACGGTGCCAAAAGCCAAAGTCAACAACGTGATGGCCCGCACAGCTCGAGCGGGCCGCTCCTTTCGTCGTCGAATTGCAATGCCGCCAGGAAACGTGACTGGGCATCGGGATGCCCGGCTCGGTAGGGCGCAGACGCGCGCCGCCGCCTTTTCCTCCCTTATTTCCTTCTCGTCGCCCTTTTCCTTCAGTCCTTCGTCCCGTCGCTGTTCGTCCGCATGGCCGTGATGCTCGCACGGAACGCCTGTACTTGGAGTCGAAGCTTGTCCCACGCGCCCAAAGGCCTGGCGGCTCAGCGCTGCAGCAGAAAAACGACTGCCCCCCCCCCCCCCCCGCCTTTCCCTCCGCTTTTCCGCGCCTCTTTCCTTCGCCCCGACGGCTCACCGTGTGTTCCTGCACCCCCACTTTCTTCTCTTTATTTCCTCTACGCTCTCCTCTCGTCCGTGCCTGCTTGGCAAACACGCTTTTCGTTCCAGATATCGCCGCCAGGAGGCGGAATTTGAGATCACAGTTTACTTAACGCCGCGCGTAAAAATTTATCGCTTCAAGACGCACGCCGGCGCTGCTCGTCTTGTAGAAAAACGCCGGCCTCCAGAAAAGCGATAAATTCATAGTCAAGTTGGCTTGACTGCTGCTGCCTGCGACGTGGGAAAATATCGCGGCGGGGTTGGGTTGAGGCGCCGAAGTACTGACTTCCTGTTTTTCATGCGTCCTGGGCTGGTAAGAACACAACGTTAAATATTTAAATTTTCTGACGCTCCTAGATCACTGCCTGTACATCCCATCCCTTCTCTTTACCCCTCATTTCTCTCTCACCCCTCCGCCTCGTCGTGTCATAGAACGAAAAAAGAAGCGAAACCGACTTTGCCAGGACAGCGCACATAATCCTGAAGCAAGTATACCTCGATGCTGAATGGATTTTCACTACTTCATCATAATATCTTTGCATCTGAAATAAAACCTCTGTTGTCGTTGACGTAGTTGGAATTAAGCATCGTAATGTTTCATTGCTTGCGTAGTACTGCACATCATAATCACGTTCTTCAGCGCAGACTCCCATGCCACCAGGGGCAGATTTATGAAGAGGTAGGAAAGGTTATCCCCCCCCACCTCCCCTGAAGCCATACATTTTCTGTGGGATAATCTATTTGACCACCATTTTTTGGAGGCAGAAGGCTCAGGGAATACTGAACGGCCCGTCCAAGAGATAGACGTAAATTCGCCCCTGTGTTGTACAGTCGTTCACAGACCTGTCTATAGAGCTCTCGAACTCCGTTCCGTCCAGCGACGTCGAGCGGCAGCACCTGGTTCGAGATAGCGCAGGTCTGATGCTCAGACGATAATCAAAGACGCTCTATCTCGAACCAGGCGCTGCCGCTAGACGTCACTCTGCGCGCCGAGGAGCGCAGACGGAACTGAGTTCGAGAGCTCTATGGACCTCCTTCACCCCGCGACGTCACGAAGATGCGGTGGCGCTGATGTTAGCAGCGACTTTCGCATGGTAGGCAAAACAGGTTCCGCTTGCCCGTGCCTACCGCAGCTGCCGCAGCTACCGGCGGCTGCTTCAAGCCTGTGCACTGCAGAAGCAGCATGTATTGACCAGCTGCGTCACTGCTGGATCCGCGTAGTAGCATAAAAATATTAAATTAGCCTCGATAGGTTTCTCGCGCATAAATGCCGCATTCGGAAACTGGCTAACAGGCATTGGGCCACGGTAGTAAAGCGCGAAGTCTGGGAGTCGATAGGCACTGCCACTCAATGCATTTAATAGCATGCAAGTTACTGCGTTCATTCACCTGAACTTCAGGATAGTAGGCTGATAATTGCTCAAGGAAAAAAAAAGACATATGCAGCTGCACACGTACTTATCGCCTTGAGCCGGAGTGCACGGGGCGCCGACAGGTTCACTCGCCCCCAAGGAATGCGTTTTTTTTTGTTAATAGCACACCATGTTTTAATGGCGCGTTTTATGACATTTAATATTTACTTGAAACTGTTTCTTGATATGACGACGTAATTATTTCATTCGAGTAGATAGAAGTCTGGTAAGTTGTGTCAATCTTGCGCGATCGCGTTGGTGTGCTTAGAATAGCGTATCTTAAGTGTGCTAAACGCCATATGCTTTTTCATTGCATCATGCATGTGTCATGTTTCATGAGGTAGTACATGATCGCGAAGCTTGTTTGGAAAGAAGCAGCCGCAGGCGTGCTACTAACAGACACGTGGCGAGATTGAGAGGGGACGTGGCAATGAAAAGTGTTTTCGTTATTCATGCATGCGATATGCAACTAAACTTGGTGCAAATATGAAATTCCTACGCTAGTTTCAGTAATTCCTTTTATTTATAGCTATACCTAGTGCAGTTCTGGGTAATTGTAATTAACACCGTCGTCAAGTCCCCCCAAGGTCTCAAATAATTGAGTAGATAGTGCGCAGTTTTTTTATGCCAGCATGTACATAAAGACCTGTTCTGTACGAAGACGCGATTAGTTCTTTTTCTATATGATCAGTACTTATGCATGCATAGTTACATGAAAACGTTTCTTACAAGAAATAACTAACACGGTACTGCACGTGTAGGGAAAAAATCGATATTTATTACGCTCCTCAACGTCTCAGGAATAGTTTGCGACAAATGGAATCATTTGATTTTCATGCGAATTACGAAGGTGAGTGATCCAGTCGCAGAAAATGTGAGAGGTCACAAAACGAACCTTAAAGTTTATTCCCTCGTTTATGGCATCTTCGCTTTTGCTTTGGTCAAAGAAATGCGGCACTGAAATCAAAGAAATTACTTCACAAATTTTGACGACCACACTTCTAAAAAGCGTAATTTATAAATTTGTACTCAATATTTTGCTATAATTCTTCGTCACGAAACTAGACTTCAGGGCTAGGAGAGAAAATAATTCTAGAAATCAAAAATTTTCACCAAATCGACCAGCTCAACAAGAGGACAAGTCGGCCTGACTGGTGCGGGGTCATGCGGCTAAAAACAGCGCTAAGCGAGACAGGAGATCAGGGACACGACGCTGTCCCCACTTTTCGCACAGCGCGACACGTACGTATGTCAGCAGACGATGAGCGCATGTCTGCTCCGACGAAACAAGGCCAGCACTTACCCTCACTATTGTCCCGAAGTAAAATCATTCTGGCTAGTGCAGAGTGTCAAAACGTGTTTTATTCAATGCCTAGCGCATAAATAAACGGCAGGAACGCTTTCTGCATGTTTACTACTAACCATATATACAATAGAGTGGCAAACTATTTCTCTTTATAGGCCGCACGTGGCCAACGCGAGCTCGTGTACTTCAGCAAATTACTAAGTTGGAAGCATCGACCATTGCTATGATTCGCAGAAACTGGAAACGCGCCTACAAGCCTTGAAAACCCGCGCTCAACACCTATCCGCGACGCCACTTCCCGACCTTTTGCCTACCGCGAGCTCGCTAGCGACTGCAGCGCCACCTCGTTTGTTTACAAACATGCAGGAGGTCTATAGACAGGTCTGTGGACGACTGTACATTGTACAGAGGAGATGCGGCGCCTTTGACACATCTGAGAAACTGTTTTAGGCGCCTGCTAGTGTATCTTGCGCGCCTAAGAAGATGTAAGCTAAATAAATTGCAAACTGTGATGGTTTAACGTCTCGAAATGACCCACGGGCTGTAAGGGACGCCGCAGTGGACAGCTCCAGATTAATTTAGACCACCTGGGATGCCTTAAAGCGCGCTGATATCGCACAGCACACGGGCGTTTAAGCATCCTAGCACTAAGACCCCCCTCACCGATTTTGCCACTGTCTGCTTTGCCTCATCACAACCTGCCCACCGGTATGTGAGCAAACTGACCACCGTGGCAGTTAAATCAATGAATGGTCTCTAGAGGTTGCTCGGGAAGAGCAACCTGGGTCTCACAAGCCCCACCGATGGCAGCACCTGCCATTGAAGGGCAGAGACGCATCGCTTTATCGCTGCACCACTGCGCCTCCTGGCGCAGTGTCTGTATGAGGACTCCCAGGGATCTATGAACGGAATGAGGAGAATGGCCAATTTCCCATGTATGGGCATTAACCAATCAACGCTATGCCGACATGCCCTTAAGGCGGAGCTTAAATGTCCCCTCCAGTGAAACCTAAATGGCGAAACCGAAGTGCTAGCGGACCTAGTTAGCATATGGCCTAACCACGCTAAATCGTCCGTAATTTTTTTTTATATTTCGCCTCCATTGTAAGAGGGTCGCCGCGGCCAGGATCGAATCCGTGACCTTGGGATTAGCAGCCGAACGCCAAAGCCACTGAGACATTGCGGCGGGTCGTTGTTAGGTAAAGAATAGCAGCGTTGACTGTTGCGCAGTGCGACTGGCGTCTGTAGCAGACATATAAAGAAAACAATGAAGAGGGATAAATATAAAACATAGTGTTAGACTGCGATGAAAACTTACGTATAAAACTGAACTGGACGTGCAGGCCATCGATAATGGATGGCGGCGTCTTTCTACGAATTAACTTGATTCATTTCATCATTAATGAGGGGAAGGCGTCGTAACTAGTACGCGAAAATCTTCGCCTCCCCTCGATGTCTCGCGATTAGTGCTGCGAAGAGAAAGAAGAGGTTTTGTGGAGAGGAAAAGGGCATGCATGCCTGCAGTACGGTCGTCCAGCATACTTGATAGCAAATTTTTTTGCAGTCTGGTAAATAATTAATCAAAACTGGTTTAACAGGTTGTTTATCAGTGGCAACCAGCGGAATAATCGAGGCCTCATCAACTCTGTTCTAATACTAACTGAATTCTATTTGGATCGCGTATATTAGCGTGGACAGTGAAAATCGCTGCGTGATAGTGGTTTGCTTTTACGCGTTTACATAATTATTGATCAATTTGTTTTGCACTTATCTACGATTGTAAGGCTCATCGGGCAAGCATTAAATTACGTGCACTAACTGTGCACAGAATAATCCTTCTGTATTGAGTGCAAAGTATGCACGGGATGATCACACATCCTTGCTCCCTTGTTCCCGGTACATCAAATCACTGAATACTTCTGGCAGCAGAACAAAACATTCCCAACATATCACACAGCTGGATTTTAGAACAGATTCTTTCAAATACACTTTTCTGGTTCGCACTATTTACCAATGGAACAAATTACCAAAACAGGTTGTTCAATGTTCGGATTTAAAAGCTTTCGAAAACGCCCTAACGAAGTATTTGTGATTGGTTTGAAATGATATGTTTTTGACCCAAGCCGCCGCGGTGGCTGAGTAGTTATGGCGCTCGGCTGCCGGGCTGAAAGACGCGGGTTCGATCCCGGCCGCGGCGGTCGAATTTCGATGGAGGCAAAATTCTAGAGGCCCGTGTGCTGTGCGATGTCAGTGCACGTAAAAGAACCCCAGGTGGTGGAAATTTCCGGAGCCCTTCACTACGGCGTCCCTCATAGCCTGAGTCGCTTTGGGACGTTAAATCCCCCATAAACCATAAAATAAAAAACCATGTTTTTGACCCATATCACATGTTATGTTGTCCTAGTCCTTCCTATAATTTACTGTCTGCGCCTGTTTTGGGAACGTACTGTTTCAAATATCCGTATTCCTCCCGAGGCGGTGATCTGCTGATGTAATGCATCTTGCTTTTGATTATTTATTTCCGTTACATTTGTGTAACGGAAATATTTGATTATTTATTTCCGTTACATCCGTTACATTTATATTGTTCAACAATCGCAACTCCTGTCTTGGCAGAAGATGACAGTATGATTTAATAAATAAATAAAATAAATAAATATATAGTGCGTGAATGATGCGCGAAATGATGTAATGAAAATGCCAGCTATGCCACTTGAGATAAGCTTAGCACCTTTGGTATGTCCACGTACCTTATCTACATTGTACCAAATGCTGCAACAAAGACATATAGTGTATTTTAAGAAATCTCTCTTTTAGACTGAAAGTAACGGGAAGGATATATGTGTCAATAAAACCATGAAAAATATCTTCGCTTTTCTCGGTACATTCGCCCAGCGTTGCGGTTACCATTGTTGAACAGCAGCGCAACCAATTTTAACATGTCAAAACAGCAAAAAAAAGGGGTGTATACTAAAACCGAACTAAAGCACGGCGTGCGGCCGCGCAGAGCAGGCGTACAACGATATATCCACCTACCTCCCCTAGCGGGCCCGATTTGCACCAGTCCGGGCGTGAAGCATATGCCATGCGAAATCTCCCCTCGCCTGCGTGTTTGGTCGTCCATTGTCATGGAAATTAATACGCCGTAACTGCGCCGCCAACCGTTATGAAAGTAACTGAAGGAGCAATAGACGCTACTGTCTGTAATTCGTGGCTGCTGGGAGTTATACGAAGTTTCAACCCCCCGCCCCCCTCTCAGCTTAGATCACCGCCTAACCTCTGATCGAGGTTGAGCTGATCTGGTCTATTCGAGCCGCAGATGGAAGAGGACGATGTGCGATGCCAAGAGCGAGAGTGAAGGCCACTGCGCATATTAAGCCATTGTCCCGTCCTCGATCTCCAAGTTGACTGGACACCTGTCTTTGCACCTTCAAATCTGTCAGCCTACATACTATTACTACTCATTTCCCCTTCAAACTCGCCCCTGTTTCCGGCAATTAACCGCATGTGTCTTGGCCACACCCCCGTAGTGGGTATGTGCCATCTTTGACACCAACCGACCGACCGACCGACCGACCGACCGACCGACCGACCGACCGACCGACCGACCGACCGACCGACCGACCGACCGACCGACCGACCGACCGACCGACCGACCGACCAACCAACCAACCAACCAACCAACCAACCAACCAACCAACCAACCAACCAACCAACCAACCAACCAACCAACCAACCAACCAACCAACCAACCAACCAAACAAAAAAACAAAAAAACCAACAGACAGACACCAACAGACAGACAGACAGACAGACAGACAGACAGACAGACAGACAGACAGACAGACAGACAGACAGACAGACAGACAGACAGACAGACAGACAGACAACCGACCGACCGACCGACCGACCGACCGACCGACCGACCGACCGACCGACCGACCGACCGACTAACCAGTTTAACATGAGGCGTGATTGGCTGCGGCGATTGCCTAGTGCTCTCACGCAGTGGCCTACGAAGCTGATCTGTTCGCGCCGTCGCGGGTTCAGCTCCCTGTCGTGAATCTTTATTTGATTTCTTTTTATTTATGTACGTGCGTGTACGTACCCTCGTACGTACACTACAAGGTTCGTGTTCGGTGTTGGTGAGCGTATGAGTGCGTTCGCACTAAAAAGAAGGGCATTGAAACACTATATTACGCTGATTCAGAACTCCGCGGGCATGGGACCGGATGGCCGATTCGTGAAATGGGCAGTACTGCAAGTGCTTAGCTGATGCTTCATTGTGTAGTATAGATCGCACACTGTCACTGTGGTTGACTGGCTTTTCGAAAGTTGCTATCTGAAAATAGAATACGCGTCCACAAAGAAGTAAGCCTTGCGACCGCGGTCACAAAGCGGTCATCATTCAACTTGAAGAAGTCCTCGCTTATCTTGCAGTGCCAAAAAGTGAACTCAAATCACAACAGACCTTGGTAATTCTTAGTGAAGCCTTATCAGATACTAGGGTATCTCTAATGCTGTCATTTACTGAATGACTTAGCTAATATGCTTTGTAAAGCCTAATATGTACCGCCGTCAGCACGCTTAAAACGAACGCTTGATTGCGCGCCCTGCACTGATAATACAGCCACTGAGCGCATGGCGCTGAGTCCGAGATCATGCTGCACGGTGTGCTTGCGGTGGTTGGAGACAGGTCGTGCCCTGCTTACACCCTAACATTGTCTCAGACCCAGCGGGCGACGCCCAGATGCGCTAATGTCAGTGGAAGACACGCGCTCGAACGTTCGTGTTAAGCTGACGGCTGTACCTTTCGTTTGTCCTTGGCTCTTTTTGCAGGTAGAGCTGCTTATCGCAAGCCTTTAGCAGTGATCACGGGCGTGGAACGAAAGACAAGTTTCGCACACCTCACACAGGATGGCGCTGCATGTCAGGTCAGTGGTCAAAGGTCAACAGAAAGCCGGAACAGATTCACGATGCCGAGAGATAATGCTTAGAGGGAGCTGACACTGTGAACTACATTGCATCAGTTATAGCTGAGTCATTTAGGAAAGACGATAAGGTAATCGCCTCAAATGAGGGAGCAACACAGGACAGCACAATAGAAAACATCTTACAACTCACCAATCTCAACTGGAAAAAGGCGGAAGCAAATATTCCAAAATACACGTCCGCAGGGATAGACGAAATTCCAGTCAAGCTAATTAATGAACTTGGCCCAAGAGACAAGGAAACGTTGATAAAAGCATTAGAGGCGGTAATAACAAATAAGCAAATTCCGCACAGTTGGAAACAGGGTAAAATGAATTTGATTTATAAAGGAAAAGGCGATACAACGAACATAAAATCATTCGACCGATTACGATAGCATCAGTTATATACAGGCTGGCGATGCAGGCGGTGAAAATAAAAATGCAGTGATGGGTAGAAAGTAATAGAATGCTCGGAGAACTTCAGAACGGGTTCAGAACTGGTAGGCGCTTAGATGATAGGCTGTTGTTTGTGGTTACCCAGTGCATAGAAATAGCTAAGGCGGAAAACAGACCTCTGTATTTAGCCTTCCTGGACATAAGCGGTGCATACGACAACGTGAACAGGGAACTTCTGTGGAACATACTAAAAGTTGAAGGTATCGGTCATGAGGTAATTGACTTTCTACAGGAAATATATCCAGAAAATAACGTTGAAATATCAGGGGAAGGAACTAAGAGTACGACAACTGTAGAGGTACACAAAGGATTAAGGCAAGGGTGTCCTCTATTACCGCTGCTGTTCATGCTTTGTATGATAAGCATGGAAAGAAGGCTACAAGGGAGCAATCTAGGTTACAATATTTCGTACAGATTAGGCGGAAGGGCTGTTGAGCAACGACTACCGGGTTTAATGTATGCGGACGATATTGTACTGTTTGCAGGTAGCCAGTAGGATTTGCAAACTCTGGTTAATTGCTGTGGGAACGAAGGAGACAGTCTAGGTTTCAGTTTTAGCGCAACTAAGTCAGGCGCGATGATTTTAAACGATATAACTGATCAAGAGCCTAAAATACAAGGCCATGAAATACCCCGAGTGGTCGAATACAAATATCTCGGTGTATGGGTAAACGAAGGGCAGACGTACACAGAAAAGCATGAACAGTCTCTCATAGCAAAAGGGCGAAGAGATTGTGGGATAATGAAACATAGGGCATTGTGGGGGCACAACAGGTATAAAGTACTAAGAGGTATTTGGAAACGAATGATGGTGCCGGGGCTTATTTTCGCGAATGCGGTTCTGTGCTAAAGGGCAGAAGTTCAGTGGAGATTAGAAGTAAATCAAAGAGCTGTTGGAAGATTAGCCATAGGTTCCCACGGGAAAACCACAAACGAGGCAGTACAGGGGGATATGGGCTGGGCATCGTTCGAAGCACGAGAAGCTGAGAGTAAAATATTACACGAAGAAGGCCTGAGGAAATTGGACGATAGCAGGTGGGCAACTAAGGTATTTCAATACCTATACTTCTAGAAAGAGCGTTGACTCACACTGGTGGAAAAGAACTAGGAAGCTAACCAGTAAGTGTGCCAGACACGAGGACGGAGAAAGAAAGAACAATAAACGGCAGGTTAAAAAAGGGGAAGGTAAAGTTGGGTATATTCAATGGAAAAGAAGCATAGTGTAGAACTATATCGATACTGGAAAAGGCAGATCAGGAAGAAAGCGTTTTATGATAACTCCAGAGGCAGTGCCCTACTCTTTGAAGCTAGGTCAGTATGTCTTAGAACGCGCAACTGCAAAAAGACATTTAACGATGAAGATAACACATGTGCTGTGTGTGGTAAATCTGTAGAAACAATAGAACACCTTATACTAAAATGTGATGGTATCCATCCCGATGTTGAGGCAGGCACAGTCACTCTTTCTGAGGCCCTAGGGGTTAGAGATAACTTTAGCCATGTAAAAAAATCTGCGGTGGAAATTAGCAAAAATCAATTGGAAGATTTGTGGCTCAAAAGCAGAGAGGTGACATAAGTTTAAAAGTGTAGGAAGTCGTATTTAAAGAAAATGTCGAATTTTAATAACTTACAACACAGTTGAAAAAAAGAAGAAAAAAAAAGCTGAGCATTGTGGCAACTGCCATCACCCCGTTTCAAAGGGGACGCTCCTACCTTCCATCCATCCATTTTGCGGGGCATCGTGTGGTGTGGTAAACACTGGGTTCTATAATGTCTTCTATGGACAGCCAAAGCGAAAATTGCGCACTCATGACGTCATATAGAGGATAATTAAGAAAATGTGCTCAGCGCGGCGTCGTCACAGCAGTCTTTTGCGGTGAAGCGAGCGACGCGCGCGGCTGCATACAACACAGCTCTTGCGTTGCAGGCGTCCTCGCTCTGCCGAGCATATATAATCTGCGGAGGGATTATAGCCAGTTATACCGAAAGGCGTGGGAGCAGACGTACAGTGGGTAGACCCCCTGCCAGTATCGCGAAGGAAAGTATTAAATAAGGGGTGAAATCAGCCAAGAATTAAAATAAAAAGAGTGACAAATTTTGCGCTAGTTTGCACCGAATTTCGCAAATTTCGCAACAAGCACAACCGTTGAAATTTTTTTCTTAATGAAAGAATTCACTTAACGTCTAGATTCGTGGATTTCGGCATCGGGTACGTTCGCGGTTTTCCATCTGGGCACTAAGGAATAAGGGGATAGAACACATTGATACCACGTTGGGCTTATTAAGGAAGATGAAGGAGTAGAAGTAGTAGGGAGAAGAAGTTAGCCAGTACAAAAATACTCTAGCTTCCGCAAGAGATCAGCTTCCAAAATACACGTACAGCATACTAGACAAAGGCCTTCGCTCGTGTATGGGCCGCTCCCACAACATGTGGGCGGGCAATTCCATGGGGAAAAAAAACCGCTAAGTGTAACTGCGTTTCACTTGCGTATAAATTCCCTCGTGCGGCACACTTTCCAAATGGCTTCCAGCTGGCGACATCTCTATATAGCGATTATTATTGTCATCTTCCAGCATGCACAGCTGTGCAGCTGTTTTCTATTTAAAGGGGGACGCGGCAATAAGATGTTCTGTTTATAGTCTTGAAATATGATGGAATTTGGCACAAATATGTATCCTTTCATACATGTTTCAGAAATTCATTCAATTTCAAGCTAGCTGTTACAGTTGCTGCGCATTGGTCAAACTTTCTCGTTTGTTCATCCCGGGTTGCCTAGCCACGCCTATTCAAATTGTTCAACTTCAGCGATGACACGAAATAATCCATTCTGCGCGGTTCGGGCCGCTCCTGGACAAGTAACGTCTGAAGTATGCTGAAAAAGAGATGTACTTCAGTTCCGGATTCGTATTTTTTTTTGTCCGTCGTATGAGGAGTCATTCAAAAGTCCCGAAAAACCTGTGAACGTGGAGAAATCACGGCGAACAAGATATCCAAGTTGGTGTCTTCGTCTCGGAGTGACCTTGCTCAGCATCGGCGGAGTTCTCGCGATGGCATCGACACTTGACTACAGATGCAAGAGACAGCTTTGTGTGAAAAAAAAAATGACGTCTAAATTTAGTACGGACAAAGATGACTGCTATGTCCGCGCTCGGGCTATCGACATGTAGGTGTCCATCTGTAACTTTTGTTTTCGCCGTTGCGAAAGAGATACGCTGCTTTTCGAGCCTCCTTGGAAGTACCGGACATGTTCTGAAAGACTGCGTTTCGGCAGTAGCGTACTGGATAAGGTTTTCTTCAAGGCTGCCGGGGTAAACGTTGTCAGTGGACTCCGGGGTAGTTCTAAGCTCTCGCGCGATCAATTGCTTTTTTTTCTTGCTGATTAGAAAGTTTATCATGAAGAGTTCTGCCACTTTGAGCTCTAATTTCGGACACACTAACGCATAAAACGTATATCCTAGATTTCATGTTCTCGTTTTTGCAGAGTGAATATATTGAATATTTCCGTGAACTTTTATGCGAGTCTCTCAAATTTTGCTAATAAAAACTTTTTCGTGGTAAACAATATATATCCTGCTTTTATGTCGTAAAAAGAGACCTGTAATAGCCACAATAGGATGTGCTGAAATTGCCGAAATGTTTAAATTTACGTATAAAACATTTTTTTACGCACACCACCTCAAAACTGCCAGTTTCTCTGGGCAAAGGAAGAGTTAAGGGCAAAACGGGCATGTTTTTCGTGTCAGCGTATCCCAATGTCATCTCATGTGGAATAAAGCTATTAGTACCTTTATGGATGCATAGTATTAATAAAAATAAAAGTTAAACTTGTGCTTCTATATTTACATGAAAACAATTATTACAAAAATAGCTTTAAGCATCTAGCCTCCGCGGTAGCTTCGGAACTGGCTCTGGGATAACATCAAAAATTAGACTTTGCACAAATGACTGCGTTTTATACGGGAAAATTAAAAATGATTCAGACCGATTAGTTTTAGAGTCAGACCTCGAGAGTATATCGCGTTGGTGCCAAACTGGCTTATGTCTAAGTGTTTCCAAGTGCTGCTAAATCCGATTCACCAGAAAGCGTCACCCCGCGCAATCACATTACCCCATTAGTGGTCATCGCCTCGCCTAAGTAAACGAAGCTAAATACCTAAGCGTCAGTTTTTCTCCAGATTTATCATGAAATTGTCACGATCAATGTATACCACAGGAGGAAGGAAGCGTTCTTAACTTTATCAAAAGGCATTTCAAGCAAGCCTCGCAGAACGTTAAGAAAACGCTATATATAACCAGTGTCCGGCCTATCATCGAATATGCCTGCATCGTGCGGGAACCCCACACACAGGATCTCATTAATAGCTTAGAAGTTATTCAGAATCGCGCCGCTCGCTTTATAACCAGTTGCTACCAATTTTCAAGCAGTATACTCGATATTAAACGCCGAATTAACTGGGTAGATATGTCCGTGCACCGTGAAAAATTTCGCCTCACATTTTTGCGGGACGTACTGTGCAATGAACCACAGATAAAAATAGATATTTACAATGAACATTTTGCCCGGACGTCTTTATATAAGAATTCGTTTTTTTCCGCGCAATATCAGTCAGTGGAATCGGCTGCGTCCTGATGTCAGTGAAACTGCTGATTGTGCAAGGTTTTCTGATGAAGGGAGTCAATATGTATAGCTTTGTCAATAAATATAGCTTGTGACACTTTGCTTGCTTGCCTGTGTTTGTTGCTTGTGTGTTTTCTTAACAACTTTGGTTTAATGATGTGCATGTCTATTTTACCAACCCCCTACTCAATGACCATCAAGGCGATATATTTGATGCCTGTGTTTTTATTTTTCATGTACAACTTTCGTGCCGTCCAGTGTTCCTTTATTTTACCACGCCCCTGCATACTGCAATGCACCTGTAATGGGTGTGGGAACATTGGGTTCTTATGCTGTCGTATCATAACGTTACTCGTTTCTTCATTAATGCGGGAAAAGCACGGTAACTGCAGCGCAAAGACCTCCGGCTCTCTTCGCCATGTTCCACTTACCGCTACGATGTTACAGGGAGAGGAAAGGCGCTGCAATAATATCGACCAGCATTCCTGAATTTGCATGACTGCAAACTTTTTTAGATGCCTGATAAATAATTTCGTAGAACTGGTTTAACAGGCTGTGTTTTCTGTGAGCTCGAGACATAACTAAGGCCAGTTTAAGTACGTTCCGTTACTAACAACTTAATAGTTTCCCAAGCGCTGCTGGTTCCGCTTGTACAACAAAGCGGCCCGTAAAGGGAAGCATCAAGAGAGCAGCGCTTTACGACTTCGGATTCTATCTGCGATCAGTTCGCAGTAGTTAGAATTCTGCAAGGACCAACATTCGTGTGCACCCGTCGATAACCCTATTTAGTCTGCCGTCCTTGGTTGCCGATAGCCGCCTTTTGGTCCTAAGGGTCATCCTGAGATTTCTAGGCCACGTCTCGGCGCCAGCTCGCCCATTGATGTTCTTCCTCAGGACATGACCGTTTACCCGCACTTCTGACAACCGGTTTACGCTCACATTCGCAGCAACATTCGGGTGAGCGATTGGCTGAGCAAATGTCCAGGCAGGTGGCCGTGCTCGGTGCGCTGCACCTAAGCGGAAGGCCAGAGCTCGCGAATGTGCTGCGCGGCGAGATCCCGGAAATTCCATCATCCAGATGTGCAGCTCCAAAATGAAAGGTAACATACCACCCTCATTCTGCCTACGACTATTCCGCATGCATGACTGAAAGCGCCCCTTTTTCCTTCGTTATAAATAGTTTTTTTTTACAGATAATACCGATAAAACATTTTCAACTTCCGTACGGAAGTAACGACATACATACCCAACAATTCTGGACCAAACATTTTTGAACGAGAATGAGTGTACGAGCGCATCCTTTTTATATATACTGTAAGATTTCACTATAAACATCAATATATCCGCCGATCGCCCGTCTACAGGATCGAATTTTTTTTTCTATGAACGTTTTTCCAATCGTCAAAAGCGTTCCCCAGTGGTTTTATATGGCAGTCTTAACTGCTCCATGCGAGTGATTGGAAAGCTTAAAAAGAAAGATTTTGCTGCGCACCGCAAGAATGGATGATTACCGTCAGTATTTCCATAACAGTAACTTACAATTTTTCAGTATTCACAATTTTTGTCCAAAAATGTCGGACATCAATCGTTCTCACATGCAAACTCACTGTTCCCTCTCACTTTGGAGCTATCTGCACGTGCTGCTTACATCGAGGCAAAACGACATTGCGCGAATAGTATTGCGAGCCGCGAAGGTGTCACTGAAATTCGAGTTGCTGAAATTCACGGTAACTGACCTGCGAATTAATTTATGGACTGCAAGAAAGCTTGGCTTACATTTATTGCGCGATAGCTGCCTTAGCTTCATACCCCGGATATTGCGTAGCCGATATGGGTGGTGGTAGTGTCCACACGGTGGCACGCCGGTCATAAAACTTGATCATCTATAGTGGTGACGCACGCGTCTCGTGCCACGGGGTACCCTCATAGTCATCACGTCGTCACTTTGAAAAGAAAAAGGACCACAAGTGGGCTTTTACCACATGAGGCGGATTTAGGGTTGCTTGAGTGCGAAACGAATGAGTGGCCCTTCAACGCAACGGTTTGGTCCAAGACTTTCTTACCAAGCATTTCACTCTAGAAGAGCCGAGTACCAGGCCAAGGTAACAAACCGCCGCGAAAGAACTAGAAACGCCTCTCAGGAAAAGGATCCTGCATTTCGCCAAGTCCTCCCTCGCTGGTTTGGATCGCACTTCGCTGAAATAGTGCCCGCACGTTTTGAGCATGACCAGTGTTTCTGTACATGTCTCAAATAATACCTTTTAACGCAATAGCGTTAAGGGCCCCGTGTCGCAGAAAAATTGGCTTTGGTGTCGGCGTTGTTTGCCATGAGCGAAAAATAAACAGAAAACCCCTGTGGAGCAACCTATAAGGCGCGAGTGGGCTACCTATGCCACGACGCGACTATGTGACACCATCATAACCTGCCCACCGAGGCAGGTGGCAGTTAAAGTAATGATTGGCCGCGAGAGCGTGCCCGTGAAGGGCAACCTGGGTCTCGCAAGCCCCCCAGGTGGCAGCACCTGCCATCGCCGGGCAGTGGCGCATCGCTTAACCACTGCACCATTGCTCCAGGAGGGGTACAAGGATTACCACGATCTATGAATGTAAAGTAGGGAACGACCAATTCCGCATATATGGGAATTAACTCATTAAATGTACCGATTCATACCATAAAGGCGGAGCTTAAGAGTTCTCTCCAGCTTTGCAATGATATGAGACTGTCACGTGTTATATCACGAAAGAGTACACTAGCCGAGGAATGGGGTTTATGCTGATACGAAAACGTTGGACTACATGGAAGGGAGTTAAAGATGGCAGTTTGAGCGATAGAACAATGGCGGCGACAGATGCTTTGGAGCCTGCGCGGCAACAGGCAGCCTGCGGTGGGGAAGACATATCGTTATCTGTATTGTGCTGGGACGGCAGCGAGTTCTATCAATTGGCACAGATTTCCGCAAAGAAAACGTCGAAATGGAAAGTTTTGGTGATTTTCAAGGCATCCATGCACCGCTCAACGCAGTTAACGACACGGCTTCGACCCTTTATTGGCCCTGAACGCAGCCACAAGTCACAACCCATAATTTGACATTGCCATAGTGTCAGAGGTGGCGGCGAACATCCGATTCCCCACACGATAGGAACGGCTGCACAGAAGGAAGAGGGAGCTCGTTAACAACAGGGACACCTCTGCGGGCACCACGCCCAGACGTTCCTGAAAAGTGCATTTTTCAGCCGGAAGTTTTTAGTGAACGCATTTTTCTCGTATATTGCAAGAATGCATTGTAACAATCAATATGTCCTCAGATCCGCCCTCAGGGCGCTTACAGTTTTCTTCTCTTTATTGTCAAAAACCCACCCCATTGGTTTTATATGCTAGTGTTAACTACCCAGTAAGAGCGCAGGGAAAACAATAAAAGCAAGATTTGGTTACGCATCCGAACGTTTGGCCATTCCCATCAATATGCTCACAACAATATCTTACACTATTCCATAGTTGCCTCACAAATAAAATGATGTCCAAGAAAGGTGTAATTCCCACAGTCTGCTGTGAACTGCAAACTGAAGCAAGTCTGAAATTGCATTCCCCCTTCCCCCCGCCTCCCCGCCGAAAAAAAAAAAAGCTGACAGCTACACAAGCGGTATCTGGTCTAGCATACATTCGTATAATTTAGATATGTATTTTTTGTTCTTCTCATAGATGCGGTCTGTATACACTTTAACGCTATAGCATTAAGGCTCCAGTTCGGCAGACAACCCGGCGTCGTATTCCTCGGTGTCGGCGTTGCCGTCGTCGGCGTTGTGAGCGAAAAATCATCGGCGAAGCAACCAGGTGGGTCACCTAGGTCACGTGACCTTGCGGCGTCATCACAACCTTTCTACTGGATTGAGAGAAAACTGACCATAGTGGTAGATTGCAGTTAAACTAATGATTGGTCTCTCGGGAAGAGCTCGGGAAGATCTTTCCAAGACCTTGACTCAAATCGGCGTGCTGATAAACGAACCGATAACCGAACCAGGCATTGAAGTGTGCCATCGCATCCCGGGAAAAGGTCCAAATACAACTCCTAACATCATTGTGCAGTTTAGGAACCGTTCCAAGCGCGACACAGTGCTACAAAAAGCACAGAAAATGAGAATTACAATGGAGGATTTCGGATACTCAACCAAAACACCAGTATACATAAATGAACATCTCTGCCCTGCTCTTAAAGCCCTGTTGAATAAGGCTGTAGCGCAGAAAAAAGCCACAGGCTGGAGCTTTGTTTGGACAGTTGGCGGAAAAATCCTGGCAAAGAAAGACGAATCGTCATCTACAGTGCACACTCGAGATGAACAGGGTTTGGCAAAAATTGCATAATTAAGGACATCAGGTGCTTCTTCGTTTTGTTTTTAGCATGGCAGTTTCACCCCGTGACGTAAACGCTGTAAAACACTCTTACATCGACGTATATCTAACCTGCTTTCATCTAAACATTTGGTCTGCAAGACATAAAGAAGACGAACTATCCGTCTTTCTTGATGAATTCAGTTTTGGATTCGATGCCATATTTTTGACTGAAACTTGGTACACACGCACCACTGATGTTTACAGACGAGACTGCTGCCAAACCTTCTTCCTAAATCCGACATCTAAAAATAGAGGTTGAGGGGCAATACTAATGAAACATGCTCTAAACTGTGATATTATGCCCGAATTTTCTTTCATAAGCGATGATGTAGAATGTTTAACCGTTGTGTCGCAAAGAAATGTGTTTTCAGTCACGTACAGACCACCGGGTTCTTCTGTTGCTGTTTTTATGGGTCATTTAGATCACTTGTTGAATTATGTCAATCAAAAAAATCTTAACCTCATTCTCGGTGGAGATCTCAATATCGACTTACTGAAGCCATCTCCTGCTCAAATGACGTTTGCATCAACGGTAGAGTCCAGTGGCCACCTTATTTTAACCCAAACTGTAACCCGCTCCACAATGCAAACTGCTACCCTTCTTGATATTTTTGTAACCAACATAAATAGTAATTATGTTTTCTCCGGAGTTATATACTGCGATATTAGTGACCAATACCCGATTTATGTACTTGTACGAGGCATCAAAAAGCAAACAACTCATTTACCGGCCGTGAAAACAACACAGTGCATCACACCCGTGACCCTTGAAGCGTTTTGTTCGAGTATGATAAACGAAATTTGTAATGGTGTATTTTCTTCCGATGCAGCTGATGATGCATATGAGTTATTCATTTCCCATTTTAAGTCATTATATTATAAACATTTTAAAGATAAGGTGATCAAGAAGTCAAAAAGAAATCGCAAACCTTGAATAAACCGCGAATCTCTAAAGATGATTAAAAAGAAATCCGAGTTGTCTTACTATCGAAGGTCATAAGGTAGAAAGAATAGAGCTTGCAGAAAAGTTCATATTTTTAAGGGTGCTGTTTCACAAAACACCCCCCCCCCCCCCCAAAAAAAAAAACTGTGAATCGCAATAGAAAAGCCAATGATCACGGTGTCTTAATAGATCCTACCAATGAAAATGAAGTTTGCAGTATTTTTTGCATCCTTAAATATTAACAGAGCTTGTTATATAGATAACATTGAAATTGCACCGATAAAATACGTAATTGACTGCATGGATTTTATTGTCACTCCTATTTACAATCTCCCCCTATCTACTGGTTTATACCCAAAGTTAATGCAAGTATAAAAAGTTATCGTTGTCTACAAAAAGGGAGATAAAAGTGATATGTCTAATTATCGACCAATCTCAATATTACCGGCCTTTTCAAACGGATTAGAGAGAATAATCTACAAAAGAATAATTAATTTTTGCTTAAAGTTCAATCTTTTTCACCTTCGCAGCATGGCTTTATCCACGGGAAATCAACCAAAACGGAGTTATGAACGCAAAAAGAAATCATACTGGATGGAAATGAAAATCGAGAAATCTGTATCGGAATTTTTGTAGACTTTTCACAGGCTTTCGACCGCCTCAATCATGGTGTTTTACTGCAGAAACTGCAATTATACGGCATGCGCGGAACGCCCCTAAACCTTATAAAGTCTTACCTTCAACATCGTTATCAGAAACTTCCAAATAGGGTCCCATCTGTCATCAGCTCAAGCAGTTGTACTGGTGTGCCGCAAGGCAGCATTTTATGGCCTCTCCTGTTCATATTATATATAAATGATATAGTTACAATATATGATAAGCCAAAATACGTCATTTACGCAGATGATACAAGCTTATCATTTTAAGGCACCTCATTTCAGCTTCTTCTCCCAATTATAAATGACGCAATGATTCGATTAAAATCCTGGAGTGAAAATAATGTACTACTTTTAAATACTGAAAAAACTAAACCCGTACTTTTTCATGGAAGGCAATCAGTAATTATTCAGGACGTCGACATAAAGCTTGGCAGCACCAACGTAGAATTCAAAGACATGATTAGCCGCCGCGGTGGCTGAGTGGTTATGGCGCTCGGCTGCTGGCCCGAAAGACGCGGGTTCGATCCCGGCCGCTGCGGTAGAATTTCGATGGCGGCGAAATTCTACAGGCCCGTGTACTGTGCGATGCCATTACACGTTAAAAAACCCCAGGTGGTCGAAATTTCCGGAGCTCTTCACTACGGCGTCTCTCATAGCCTGAGTCGCTTTGGGACGTTAAACCCCCATAAACCAAACCAAAGACATGATTAAAACACTACGAATACTTTTCCACAATCCTATGAACTGGAACGCCCAAGTTGATTCTGTCGTCGCTCATGTGTCACGGTGTGTTGGTATTCTCACTAAATTCCGATACTTCCTTCCTGTCTCAGTCAAGTTAAAGATATATAATGCCATTTTTTTTGTCTCATTTAAACTACTGTTTTTTGGTGTGGGGCACTACAACAGAAACAAATATGCATAAAATTTACATGCTACAAAAGAAAGCTGTCCGTTACATTGCCAATGTTGATTACCATGCCCCTATCGATTACTTATTTTCATACTACCGGATTATACCAGTTCATAGCTTGTACCAATATCGCTTAGCAACGAGATACAAAAAATCTCTACATTATAATAATCGAGGGTTTCTAGACGTGACTTCTCTCACTCAAACTGTACCGGCTTATACCCTGCGCAATACCGAAAAATGGTTTATTCCTTTTTGCCGCACCAACTATGGGAATCAAATGTTACGTTACAATATGCCACAAATATTAAACTATTTACAGTCTATGAATGCGATATTGCAAAAAGCACCTTGCGGAAAATTAAAGCCGCAAGATTAAAAACTTTCCCCTATGCCACATGGTTTCGGTGACTGTTGGCTTCCTTAATATGTTTGTCAAACGAGCCCCTCATTTCCCTTACCTTGTCTGCTAATAGCTTAACGGGGGTCTCGGATCTGGCAGTCTTGTTGCCATAGGTAGCATGACGTTCTACGTCACACTCGCGGTATTACAGGACGTGCTACGTCCACCGCTATGGTCGAGGGTGGCGCTGGTTTCAAGGTTCGCTTACACGCAGTAAACATAAAAATACCCACGAAAGCAGCAGATTGGACAGCCGTCGCCGTAGCTCAGTTGGTAAGAGCACCGGACGCGATATTCGGAGGTCGTGGGTTCGGATCCCACCGGTGGCATGGTTGTTTTTCTGCTGCTTTATAAGTAATTTTCTTTAAACCGATTGATTGGCACTACAAATAAAAAAAAAAACTTTCCCCTATGCCACTTGGTTTCGGTGACTGTTGGCTTCCTTAATATGTTTGTCAAACGAGCCCCTCATTTCCCTTATATATATATATATATATATATATATATATATATATATATATATATATATATATATATATATATATATATATATATATATATATATATATATATATATATATATATATATATATATATATATATTGATGTATAAAATATTTAGTATGTATGTCTGTGTAAAAAGTTTTGTCTATAGTGTTGGCCGATCTTCCGATATTTGCAATCTTTTACACAGTACTCATATTTCCTGCTGTGTGGCATGTAAAGGGGGGCCGGGGGGTTCCTCAAGTGATCTCGATCACTTTTTACCCGAACCTACCCACATGTATGATGTAAATAAAATAAACTTGAAACTTGAATCTTGAAGCCTGAATCGCACAAGCCCCACAGTTGGCAGCACCTGGCGTCGCAGGGCAGTGGCGCATCGCTTAACCGCTGCACCACTGCGGCAGGAGTGGTGTGATGACTCCCAGTGCTTTATAAGTGTAAGAACCAGTTCATCATATATGGGCATTAATTAACGCATAGCAGGTTACCAATATCCCTCAAGAGAAAAGTGTACAACTGCTCTATCTTACCGCTACTCACCTACGGTGTAGAAACATGGAGGCTAAGGAAAAGGGTCCAGCTTAAGTTAAGGACAACGCAGCGAGCCATGGAAAGAAAAATGATAGGTGTAACGTTAAGAGACCGGAAGCGGGCAGAGTGGGTGAAGGAATAAACACAGGTTAATAATATCCTAGTCGAAATCAAGATGAAGAAATGGGCTTGGGCAGGGCATGCAATGCGGAGGCAAGATAACCGCTGGTCCTTAAGGGTAACGGAGTGCATTCCAAGCGAAAGTAAGCGTAGCAGAGGGCGGCAGAATGTTAGGTGGGTGGATGAGATTAAGAAGTTTGCAGGCATAGGGTGGATGCAGCTGGCAAAGGAGAGAGTAAATTGCGAGTCATGGGAGAGGCCTTTGCCCAGTAGTGGGTGTAGTCAGGCTGCTGCTGATGATGAATTAACCAATAACACTGTCGCGTCATACCCTTAAGGCGGAGCGTAAGCGTCCCTTCTATTTTTTCCCGACAGTTCCTCAATATCTCAGATTGCCGTTTTTTCAAAGTTGGCACGCTTACAGGTCCGAAATAGAAGAGGCGCTGAGTGCTGTCCACGGGCCACTCACGCCTCCTGTTGTGAATCTTAAGCAACAACCGCGTAATTCCTTGTTAGCACAAACGAAGAGCGGCTAAGTGAAAGCGTATACTAATGATTTAACGAGCAATAATTACACTTGGTTCACCCGGGAAAGAGACCTCACGCTAATGCGACCGCGTTGAGTGTTGAGCGACCGCGGTAATCTGGACGCGGTCGCTTTGGCGGCGGGCTTGTCACAGCGCGCCCACTCCAGTAAGGGGCGCCTCTCTAGTATGTTGTAATGAGTGCGCTCGCTACTCTCTGGGTGTCGATTAAGGGCTTCAAATTAGTCTGCAATAATCAAGCAGAAGGCCCTTGTCAAATCGTTCTTTCCTTTTTTTTCGGATTTTTCATCGCCTATTTTTCAAAACGGTTGCGGAATCTAGACAACCTATCCCGCAGGTTTTCAATCTGCAAGAGCCACTTATATGAGCCTGACTTCTCAGTCATTTCGCAGACTAATTAGTGCACCGAGGCAAGTCTTCGTCATCAACATTTGTGGTTAGATTGATTCTAATAAAACCACTCGACTATATTTAATGCGCTGTTTAAATAATTTTTGAAGCTTTTCATATGCACCATTTTTTAGGCGTATCTGAAATTTTCAACTAAAACAAGCTGTACGAATTTGTTCTGCACTCGTCGCTCAAACCACTTCTTTGACTGTTCTCGCCTTTTCCACGAGAAAGAAGGCAGATTTATTCTATGGTACGGCTAATTTGTCTGCGAGGCCCTCTTTTCATCCTTGGCAGACTGTTACTCCTTTCTGATCAGTCACTTTTGATTTCGTGACACGTAGCGCATGCCCGCCGCCGACTGTGCGTCCGTATACAGGCTCGGTATTCACTTTAATCCTTGCCATTGTTTCCACACCAGAGTCAACACGAGCGCTGTTTAGACTGTTGCGAACACTAATTAGAGAAATCTACCGCCGCTGCAGTCTTTTCTAATGTAAGCTTTGCCGGAGCGCGCTCGCAAAATACAGCTACTCATTTTAACAAGTGACTGTATCGACAAGACTCGTCTCAGGAATGAAGGAAATCGTGTGTATTAGGCAGGTTCCTTTGAGGACCTGTTATATTTTTACTTCATCCTGCCGGAAAGAAATCTATTTTATCGCTTTTTAAAACTCTTTGCAATACAGTTAAACGCCACTTAAATGAAATTCAGGGGGCGCCAAGGAAATGATCGCTCAGGTGAAAGTTCACTCAAATAAAGTGAACAAGCAACAGCAGCTAATTTTGATGAACAACAGGAAACAGAGGGAATTCAAGGCTCTTGATTGTTGACAGAGGCATAGGAGGAACGGCAAAGCCTTTCGCAATGCCCAAATGGCGCTGTCCGGAGTCCATTCTATGTATAATTTTCTTCTTTTCGTACCAGTTTCACATTCTTGCTCCGCGCGAAGCGTGGACCTTCTGCCACCCCATAAACAGAAAATGCAGCACTTAATGAAACCTAGCTGCTACGGCTACGATGACGACTCAGGCAAGCCATTATGAACAGCTACAGCTTGGACCATGTCGGAGCCAGATTTGATGTCGGACCATGTCGGAGCACCCAGCCAGATTTGATGTGAAGTCCTGTATGTGAGGAAGTGGATAGCGGTCTGGTAAAGTGTGAGCGTTGAGGGCGTGGTAATGTCCACATGGTCTCCAGTCGCCCGGATCTTTCTTTGGCGCCATGTCAAGTGGCGATGCCCAGTTGCTGGAGGAAGGGCGTACCATGCCGAGTTCAAGCATGTGTTGGAACTCACGGCGAGCGATAGCGAGGCGTCCTCCCGACAAACGGCGAGGGCGAGCAAACACCGGAGGTCCCGAGGTCACGATCTGGTGAGTGAGCGAGTGCTTCACCGGTGACTCTCCGGTATGCGGCTTTGTGAGGTTGGGAAAATCAGTCAGAACATTCGCATACAGCGAAACAGGGACGACAGCGCGAAGCCCCATCGCCGCAAGGGCGGGTAGCACGCCGTTGACGACGAGGTGTGTGCTGCGATCTATGAGGCGATGAACTTGCATGTCGACGGCTAGTTTGAAGAGACTGAGAAAATCCGTGCCGAGAACAGCTTGCGAGACGTCAGCCGCAATGAAGATCTAGTGAAACGTGCGGCGCAATCCGAGGTTAAGCGTCAGGGACCGTTGGCCGTACGTGCTGATGGGGGAGTTGTTGATCGCTTCGAGCGGGGAAGCCTGTTCGTTGCGACGGTGATCTGCCCAAGAGGCCGCTATGACGCTGACTTGTGCTCCCGTGTCGACCAGGAAACGAGTGCCAGTAATCTTGTCTGAGACGTAAAAGAGGCGGCATGTCCGTCTACCAGCACCACTTGCCGCCGTCAGTGGCCGGTCGCAGCGTTTCCCGACCAGGAGCGCCGGTGTGTGCACTTGCGGGCAGAGCTGCCGAAAATACGGTGGTACCAGCAGAGAGCCGAGGGCGAGGTGGCTGGCCGCGCGTCGGGTGGTTGGGATTCCGGGGAGCACGAAGGTGCCGGGGAGCGGCGGCGTGGCCTGAACCTCGGCGGAGAATGGCGCGGCAAAGGCGCGAGGACATCGAGCCGCCTGGGAAGAGCATCAAGTCGACATTCGATGCTGGCAAGCCGGGAGCCTGCGGCAGTCGTTGGAGGCGGACTGGTCACAGAGCTGACCTTGGGGAGCCGTGAGTAGTCCGCAACACGGTCAGCGAGTTCAGCTAGCTTGTCTAATGTAACATCACTCGCAGCTGCGAGGATGGGGACCATGTGTTGGGGCAGACGCTGAAGGAAAAACTCACGCAGAAGTGGGTCGTACTGAGCAGCGGAGTCTCCCAGAAGCTGGCGCATGAGACGGAGGAGCTGCGAAGGGCGGCTGTCATCAAGCTCCGTAGCGCTGAGGAGCTGCTCGGGTTTGCTGCGCTCGGACGCTGACTTGCGGTCGATGATAGCCGCCTTCAACGCGTCGAAGGGTCGAGCCGAGTCCGGCGAGCTGATGACGTCCACTAAGTCCTCAGCGACGTCAGGAGGTAAGGACGACGCGAGGTGGAGTAACTTGGTATCCTGGCTGGTGATACTTCGCAGCGGGAAATGCGCGTCAACCTCCAGGAGCCAGGCGCGGAGGCTATTGGGCCAAAGTGGCGGCAGGCTGACTAGCTGAAACGCGGCCACCGAAGCACCGAGAGGCTGAGCGTTCTGGGACGGGTCGCTGCCGGTTTTGGAAGTGCGGAAGAGCCAGCGGAATCCATGTAGGATGATTTGGTTGCGTGTTCGAAGCCGGGTCACCATATCTGGCGGAGCTAAGGCGAGGAAGAACCAGCTCCGACGGCGTTGAGGTTCGAGCGGTTTATTTGCGCTGCTCGCTGTTGTTGTTGTTGTTGTTAGTCTATCAAAAGATTGCACATACCCACACTGGGGGATCGGCCAAGAATCGGGTGGCTATTCGCCTGAACGCAGTTAATAATAAGGAAAAACGCGTGGGAGCGCAACACCGGTGAATTCTTCGTCATGAACAGAAAAGGGATGAGAGTTTTGATCTCAAAATTTTAAGAATAATAATAAAGAGAGGGATTAAATTATAATTATTTAGTCAAAATGTAGTAATTGATAGAAAAGAAAAGTTTGGAACACTTAGCAAGGCAGTCGGTGAGATTCTATCGGGAAATTTAGAACAGCGGTACAAACAGATCTGTGGCTGAACCCAAATGTGGTGGCGCAAAATGATAGCAAGAGCGGGCTGCTCAAACTAAGGCCAAGATGCTACAAGGGCTCCTCCAGCAACCTTTTTCTCAGAGAGTCGAATCGGCGACAATACAGCCAAAAATGTTCTATAGATTCAGGCTCACGGCAAAATGCACAAAGGGGAGAGAGCGCCTAGCCCAACTTCCTCTTGTCCGGCGCCGCGTGCCATGGCCTGCGAGCCGAGCGCGGCGCGAGGGGCGCTACAACCACAAGCCAGCTACAAAGCCGCAGCAACCTAAAGTAGGTTTGGCGTTCTGCAGTTTCAAAGGAGAAAATTTCGCGCTTCATGCCTGAAAGTACGTTTTCACTGCTGCAAGGAATTCTGAATTGCAATGGCCACACTTTTGCGTCCGAAGGCTGCCGCGTGCATTTAGAAAGGATGCCTTCTAATCAGGAAACATCACTTCAGTTTTTTTTAACATTCGCTTAACTTAAGTATTCAGAGCGCCAAAATTTGTTCAACTGAAGCTCATATGCATTGGTTACAATAATGTCCCTGCCGTAGATTTTTAAGCTCGTTTATCTGAACAATTCGTTCAGGCAGTGTTCGTCCAAGTGGTATTTCATTGCACACATCATGAGCTCACGCAAGATACCGCGAAGCACAGAGGAGTGGCGTATTTATGTCGGGAACGGCTCATTTCAAAACTTGAATGTCCGCACTGACTAGAATTCGCCTAACAGGTGACAAGCGGGCAATACGCTGACCAAACTGAGAGCCCATTTGCCAATCAACGGAGTAATTACTCATTAGCATCATCCATCTTAGCACAGTCATACGGCTACAAGTAAATCTATATAGCTTTGTCAGGAACTACTCAGTGGAAGAAGAATTTGTCCCGGTCCGGGGATTCAACTCGGAACCACCGCCTCAGCCGGACAGTCGCTCAAACACCTAAGCTTATCATGACGCAAAAGGGAAGATTGTTGGGCCAGTTGGTTCATGATTATAGCAGTGAAACGGCTTCTTAGATAGGCTTCTTTTATATGGACCAGTAAGTATGGCAATGATTGGATTGATGTTGTTTTTGCTTATATTGTATGCCTCTCTATTTATTGCGGTATCACATACAACAAAATCAGTCGCAATTTCGGCATTGTGTTTGTCACTTCTTGTCTTGCTGTCCCGTTTTTCACGCCGTTTAATTGGTTTTATCATGGCGGCTAGCAGATGGCAGGGCAACGCCCCATTAATCAACAGCTTAAAGCAGAAACGGGGTTAGCCCATTGTTTTCGAGGGGAATGCTTAAATGTGCAGTAGATTTGGATCCGAGAAGTATTTAGGCTACTTATCAGCATGCAACTGAACGCAGACGCAGGGCTATAGATATGCCTAAATACCGCTATGGATAAGCTATAGATATGCCTAAATATTGTGTGAAAACACTCTCCCATAGCTCCGCATTCACCGCTTTTTCAACAGCGCGGTATCGCAGTGAAGGAACGAAAGAGAAGGGAAAGCATCAGCAGCTGTTTGCCCTTCTCGTGCCCAGGTGGGGAGGTAATCGAAGCAGCTACGCCGAGGACGCGCCCTTGTTGCGCCCCCACTGTAAATACAGCGCGCTCTTTCTTTTCGAGGGACGAGCGCATTTTCAGGTCGGCGCCTCTTAGTTAGCTGAAGACCTCCTCAAAGTGCGGCGTGAGATTCCCACCCTTCAGTTCACTTCCTTTCTTTCCGCGATTATGGTAAATAGGAGACCGTGTAGGACCACCCGGCAAAATAAATACCAGCGCGGTAGATACGAAGAAGGGCAGCTAGGAATAAGATGGTCGGACCGCTGCGGGCGAGCTTCCCTCCTGGCCAGATTAATTTCCTACTCCCTGTAGCTTGCCCGCGCCGGTTCCCTTGCTCCTTATATTTCTTCGGCTGTCGTTCCCACTTGGACCGAGGCATTTTGTGGGGAATATACGTCTGCTCCTTTCGCATTGGGCACACTCCTTCGTTCTTGTCGCCACCCACCCTCCTCCTCCTCTCCCCTCATCCCTCTCCTCCCCCCTCTCTCTCTTTTTTACTTATTGAAGGCGAGCTGTCTCGTTTTGCTTTCCGTTCACGTGCCAACGGTCTCTATTTAAGCGACGTCTTTTACGCTGTCTGGGCACGAATATGAAGTCGTGAAGGCCGCGGTCGCTCATTCACTCTTTATTCCTATTTCATTTCCCCCCCTATTTTCATCTCATTTGAGAGGCGCACTTCGGCCGCAATTCTTAAGCATTATCTTAGTTTTAAGCCGCTCGCGCGCTCTGTCGCGCTGCTCGGCGACGTTCGATTCTTTTTGTTTTTCAAATTCTTTTTGCGTTTCTCGCGGCAAGTCAGCAGAGATACGGGAAGGGGATGGAAGTGATCAGGAGGGGTGGGAGTTATACGAAAAAAAAGAGACAGAGGAGGGGGGGGGGCACCCCTAGCTTTCGTTCTGGTCTTGCTTGGGTTCCTCCCCCGTTCGCTCCTTTCCCTTTGCGAGCGGTGATGTTTCTTGCGTGTCCAAACGCCATTCGGGCGACTTCATTTTGCAGTTGACGGCTGTTTTGATGAAAACAGATGGGTGCCGCTGGCATGCCCATTTTGAGCGTCGGATGAAGCGGGGACACCGCGGACTGCTATGCAGCGGCTAGAGCCCTTCGGGAAATAATGGCGTTTGCTTGAAGGACCGCTACACGAAATCCACTTGGAGCCGAAATTATCCAGATCGCGATTGCCCATTCCAGGGAAAATGAAAGTTCGTCCACCCATCGGGTCCCCCTCAGCGATTTCCTTTCAAACGGCACCCGCGGTTTGTTCGGAGCGGCATAATTTAGCGTTTTTCTCCGTGGCTCTTGTTGTTTGCAATTTATTTGACTGCATTCTTATTATTTTTGTTTCAAATTACCTTCGTCTCCTGGTCCCTGTTTAAGTGCTCGCCTACAGCAACATTCGCGCTGCTTCGATGATGTAACCAACGGACACGCCACACAGAGCGTAAGTAGCCGTCGTTTGCTTCGTGGATTCGAGGAAATCGTTTGAGTGACGTCGACGCCAGAACCAAAAACATAGCACAGCGGCATCTGATTTCTCTGTTTTTCTCTCTTTTTGTATACGTCTCACGAACGCTTTGCACACAAACGCACGCTATTCTATATAGCTTTGTGGATCATTTTAAACGGAGAACAAACAATTTCGCTTGTGCGTAGTTTTTGTTGCACAATTTTCTTTCATCAAAGGTAGCTCCTGAAAAATATAAATCGCATTCTCTGTCGTAGCCGAGCTTTAAAATGCCTCATAATGAGCTAGAACGCTATCACCTGTTTGCAAGAAACAGTCCTGAAATTGAGCCCTGGCCTTATAATGGAAGAATGAACCGCCAAATGTACTTTATATGCATTCAAATAAAAATGTTTAAAGGGCTGGAATTCGGCATTTCCTCCGCATTCTTCTTTTTCAGGCACAGCAAGTCGCTTCTTTGTGGAAACTCACGGATTCCCTTCAAAGGTTCCTTCGCCCTTTCGTGGCCGAATTCAATCCGTGACACCGGAGTCTACGCCAATTACCAGGCGAGCCTCTACGAAAAACTACTAACTGCTAAGAAACTAATAGATGGATTGGTTATTAAGTACTGGGAATCAAGGCATCCGTACGTTAACGCTCTCGGGTCTTCAAAACGCCCAGATGCAAGTAATGCTGTAGCTAGAACCCATCACCATCGGACGGCATTGAGTTTGAAAAGTGAGCAGCAAGTCCTTTCTCTCCGTATTTTTTTTTCTTGCGCGTTTTTAAACGGGAATAACGTTCCCGGTGCTGGCTATTCCCGCGGACTGCGGCCCTTCGTCAAAAGTGACGTCGAAGTGCGAGCCTTTTTATAGTTATCTTGTGAGCGCTTCTGCTTGGGGCTTTTTTTTTTTGGCTGCACCAAATTTTAATGAACAGAGGGTTCCCATACGGCACATTTTCTTTATTCTGCAGTTAATTTCCAGGGAATGGGAGCCACTTGAAACACGTTCAGTTGTACACTGAGTCGGCTAATTAACAGATATTTGTCAGTTCATTTTTTAATTAATGATTTTAATGGAAATATTGCAGCGGCGAAATTGAAGGACAGCTTGTATATCACCAGCTACACGATTAAATGAAAGGAAAAAAACCGTGGCGGGTTCTAAGAGCAAAATTATTTCCTCTTCACTCCCGTCTTCAAACCCAAACTGGTCAGCAAAAGAGCGACGGTGACGTCGATGTTTTCGCCTTAACTGTTGACGCAGCACTGCGTCATCGCCGGCGCTGCCACCATGCATTCTCTGTTCCACTCTTTTCTTCTTTTGACGGCAGCTTTCATTCTTGGCGTCTGCAGTGAGCTCAAGCTTTGCGCGAAACTTAACTTGCCTCCCGAGCTTTGGCAAAGCGCCATGTCATGCTGACAATAAACGCTGTCATCTACAGCACATTTCTTGAAACGCACATGCCTGTAGAAATTTATTCGGGAGGGGGGGGGGGGAGGCTTGTTGGACCGCGTAAGTGGTTCTGCGGCAGTTCTCTGTCTGGCCACTAGAGGAGCACGCACGCCTAAATGGCATCGCGGGTTGAGACAAGATTGTCGGTTCGAGAATAAGCCGACATAGTGATAGCCTATTTAATCACGAAGCAAAACGCTTCTCTAGCCGAGCAACGCTGTGCTACTCAGCACTCGGATCGCTTCATTATTTCCCGCAGTTCCTTTACACGGCTGTTCAACAAGTTCGCATCAAGTGGCATGGTGGTCAGTGAGCGAGCAAAAAATGAGTTCATAAACAGAGAAAAGCTCGAGACAGATGTTCTCGCGTACGTGGTATCCAAGCCCGAAGCGAGAGTGCGAGCAACTACGACGTCCCCTAAGGCCCAGCCTACTGCAGTGTGGAAAGGCTTGTAAAACATCACTTACACCCATTCCATATTAGCCTGCGTCAAGAATCGCACGAAAGTGATTTCGTACGACGCCTGGACATCTGTAACTCGATTTTAGATCAAAGAGACCGCTACCACAAATTCCCGAAGAAGATTATTTGAAGTGATGAGGCTTACTTCTGGAGAAATTCGACCCTCGACCTGCACAATGGTTTATTCGTCCAGCACCAATCCTCACTGCATCCGTCAGCATAAGCACCGAGTAAGATGATCTTTCGACGTTTTGTGCGGAATTTTTAACGACAGGATCACTGGCCCATGCATATTTGAAGACTGACAAGAAGGAGCACTTCAGATAGCAGTGGACCATTTTACATCTGGCCTGCCGGTTGGTATACTGAAAGAGACATGGTTCCTACACGAAGGTGCTTCAAACGTATTCTTCTTCATGCGCTGCACACTTTTATGGCCGCAGTTTCACTTCTTCAATGAGTTTAACGCAAGTGAAAGTTATGTTTGAGGCCGGTACGGAAACTTTCACAGCAATTCTTGGAGGTTTGCTTCGATGCGAGCGGTACTGTTACAATTGGATCTACGTTTTCACCCCAGCACTAGCCAAACCTTCCCGGCATGCCCTTGATGAAGGAAGTGGACCGCCGTCGGCTTTCCATTTAGGTGCGTATGAGAAACCATGATTCCTGCATCGTGGGTGAGGCCGTGGTACGTCATCAGTGAAGGCGAAGACATGGAGGTCCCCGTTGCTCTTTAGCCGAACAGTTTCGGTCTGAAGAGCCGGGATGGGGAGATGGAATAATTGCGTCTGTAGAAACCACAGCGATATTTTCTTCCTTTTATTTCACCGCACATGAGGCGCATGCGCAAGTTGCCCTTCAATTTCTCTATAAGTACATGCATTCTGAAGTCCATTAATAAAACATTAATTCAAGTATACTTGTTAACTAGCCGTCTCTGTGTAAAATCACTCGTGTTTGAAGTGGCTTTGACGCTCTTGAAGCTAAGTGCAAAGCAAGAAAATCAGTTAATATGAGCTGTTTTTTTCATGAAAATTTGGAGCCGCTAAAGAAAAACCCCCTGTACGTACAAGCGGTATTTCGATTCGCCGAGAACTGTGCGTAACACGGAAGCACAAGACTTCTAGACACATGACACGACCTCAACAGGAAATCAACGAAGCAGAAACTCCTCAGGGCCCATGTAGCAGCGCCACGAGGGGGTGATTCAACTATCTGGACGATTTGTTTGCTTTGGATGTTTGGATGTTTGCGTTGGTACCATATATTTGTTTCTGAAAATTAACACGCCTCTCTGCAATGCAAGACAGCCTGAATGCAGAAGGCTGGTCCTTGCAGGGACGTAGTCTTTGCCAATAGTAACCAGCCTGCAAGGGTTTGCTTCTCACTCATTTAGTACAGTCCTTATGACTTACCTAAAGAAGAGAAGGTTTTGGAAAGGAAGGACTAGGCAGAACATGCAGCCTGGTTACTTTTGGTAAGGACGTTACGTGTGCGGTCAGATGCTCTTCGAAGGCTGCAGCCTGCTGCCTCGCCTGCTGTTAATTCAGCTGTTCTTCCGTCAAGAATTTCTAGGGTGTTCATATATGAGCTATGGAACGAAGTCAGTGCTGTGGTCAAATGCTTTGTGATGCTGGTTCCGGATTTCAGGGGCTCAGTGAGCCGGAGTTTGAATCTCACCAGTGGTATTTGCAATTCATAGTCTCATTGAGATCGACCCTTCAAGGGTGGCATAATATTGGGCTATCGTGTTTTGTCAAAATTTCGGAACAATAATATTGCAAGTTTCTTTTCTTATAACCGATTCATTATTCTTCCACCGACAATTATGGCAGACTTAAGGTCTATTTTAGAGCGCCGGGCAAGGACGCGAAATAAATATGTTCATTTTTATCTTCCTCTAGCAATCCGCTCTCTCTGGGCGACTGCATCACTGTCTTAGTGAAAGAAAATTCGGTGCTGTTGTGCGGCAGTTTTTCTGAGCGTTTACGCTTTTATTTCCTCTCTTGCTAGAGCTTCTCGTTTGTAACTGGAACGTTCTTACATTACAAAAATCTTTCAAACTAGGATGGTCTGGATTTCGCGTTGGAACGCTCTTGATACAAGTAGTTTATATACTTCGTCAAAATTGACGCACGCAAGTGCTTGCGTACAGTTTTCTCCATTCGTGTTGACATTTAGCTGTTTGTATTTCCGTCGATGCAACGTGCCTCCTTTTCTCTTATTTTTTCCCCCGAGTACACAGAAGCGTGTATGCTACGGAAGAACACCTTAATACAGTGCAAAAAGACGACAATTGACGATGCGACGGTAAAAGCCCGCCAGATGAAGCCATGCGACGGCGCATGTCCTCGTTACGGTAGAAAGACGTAAGCTAACGCAGGACGCCATAGCGCCCAGGCGGGCACAAAGCCGGGCCGTCAATTGGCGGCAAATGAAGCACACGGGGACAGCCAGGGGCAAGAAGAAGAAACGATCAGCTTTGCCGAAGGAATGTGGAGACCTGCAGAGCTAGTTAGGGAGCCAGTCACCTGAATCCAGCGCTGGCGCCGCCGGCGTTCATTCATCGAGCGCGAGGAGTGCGCGACGACCGCGCATCAGCAGCGTCCGCTCGCCACCGTCCGCCGGGGTGAGGGAAGGAGGAGGCAAGTGGCGGCGTGGCACATCTAGAGCGCTCCTTTGTGGCGACGCGGTTCTTTTCTTCGGCAGATCGACGCGAACAAATGTCCTTTTGCCGGTTTCACCCCCCCCCCCCCCCCCCCCTGCCTTGCTCGTCGCAGCCTCGCCAGAAAAACCCACACGGCCCCGGCTGCGCGTGGCCCGGTGAACAATGGGGACGTCCGGCGCAGATGCCGGCAGCAGAAATATCGCCTCGGCAATCGGAAGACCCGCGACGACGCCGAAACGGCACGACGCGCTGCCGCGCCATTCCCACGGCCGGCATCCAGCGGCGCACGCGAGGCCCACTCGTCTCGCCGGTGCAAATGCCCGCGTCCAGCGCTCCTGTCTCCTCGTCACGCTCGAGCCACGCACAAGTCTGGGCTCGCTGCGCGCTCTCGAAAGCTTGCCCGGGAGCCTCCGGACACTGATTACAACGCCAAAAAGGTGTATTAGACCAGATTTGCAGAAAATTCACTTATTATTATAGCGCTATTCGAGTTAAAGCCAAAAGGTCATACCAAAGAAGTGTCTCTTGTTTACTAGGCGACAGCTCGCGATGCTTCTCTAGACATTCAGTAGCCCTGGGTCCGTTCAGTTTCGCATGAAATCCCAAGAGACTGGCTAAACTGTCGTGTCCCAGTCATTTTAATGCGAAAGTATTACTAGGCCCTCGAGGAGAAATGCCGGTGCGTGCGCGCGTGTGTGTCTACTCGCAGATGATACCGAGAATCCCAGCGATGGCAAGGAAAATAGGGTGACGTCATCAAGCAGGCGCATGACGCACACAGCAAGCCAGGACCGCCACTTTAGACAATCTTATTCATGTCGTTATTCTATACATACTGTTGCAACGCTAAACGCATACCGTAAAATAATTCCCTCGGTTGAACCACTCGCTTATTCGTGCTGAAGCAGAGATGGCATACGACCATCATACTTTTTCAATACCAAGTTTGGGTAATGTACAGTCTTTGTCGAAAGTATACAGCCCAAGAGGTCTGCTTCAGAGCCCTGCAGCGCGGCTCCTCTTATACTTACTTAGGGAGCCTAATCTCACGAATGCGGGAGGAACTTGCGTCCTCAACTCTCCCAAGCTCACTCAGGGCTGTCAGATGTGCTAAATAGTACCACTACACGGCTTGGAAGCAAACCTCTTAGGTTCATTTTATTGGAAAAGACTGCCCCTTCCTGATTTTATCAGAATTATAAATCCGAGTCTGCTGATTAGAAAAAATTTTTATTTACATATGTACACATGCCAAGGTTACCGGATACATTTGACATTCACAAGTAGACATGACGCTCAGCATGTAAGGCGAGCCAATTAGAGTGCCAAAACATCTTTGAATAACTAACAGGAATTTCTTGTGTGCGATTGAAAGCGGCGTGGCATGATTATTAACAGTGAGTGATACCGGAAAAATCTGACACGGAAAAAAAAGGGGGGGGAATAAAGAAGAAGACCCTAGCGCCAGTTTGGTCTAAAGACCAGAACAAGACGTTCATTGTTAACAGAAATGAATGGGCATGACCACTGCCGGAGAAACTCTTCCTCTCCCAAGAAAAAGAGTTCCTCTGACAAGAAACTGATCAGCTCCCTTCTAAGACGGCCAAGTATTGGCCACACAGCTCGGCGTCGAAAGCCACCAGCGACCGCGGTGCATCGATTGCGCCATAAACTAAAAAGACCTGCAACAATTAACAGGCGAGCAAAACGGCCGCTGGGGAAGCGGCCGCGGGAGACAAAGCTCGAAATGCCCTGCCCACGGAATCCCGCATGAACGGCGCGCCAAAAGACACGTGCTACCATGCAGGTGACTGTAGCATGGCGATTAGATTCCGGAAGCGGGCAATTCGGACAGGTACTGGAGCGTAAAACGCCCCACCGCTCCAGCCGATCACAAGTAGGCAGCACTGCCCAACCAAGTTTCCACACAAAGTCACGTAGATGGTCTGGGAGAGGCGTCGATGTTATGCGCGCCCATTGAACGCGGCGCATCGGTGAGCGGCGAGCCGCCGGCACAACAGGCAACAACAGCGAGCCCATAATATTCACGACACGGTCTGTGAGGATGTTGACGTCAGGTGCTACTGCGCTTGCATGCCTGAAAAAGGCCACTGCCGTAGTATATATAGCGGTAGGCTTCTCTGATTGAGGACCATGATTAACTGGGGCCGAGGGATCCAAAAAGCGCAAGGAAGGGCCCAAAAAGTACCGCGCCAGGGTTCGCGCCGGAGACGCGTCCCCCAGCAGGATACGCAACATGCACTTCAATGCTAACAGTGAGGACGTGATGGTCAACGTTGGGAAGGCAAAACCACCTCTCTCACGTGGTTGTCCAAGAACAGCACGAGCCACAAGCTCGGTTCCGCCTGACCAAAAAAAAAGAAAAAACTGTAGTCTGCACCCGCCTTATGACGCGCAGGGGTGGTTTAACAATGTGGCAAAGGTACCAAAAGGCACCCAGCACGACCGACTGAACCAGGTAGCGCCTCTCAAGCAGAGGAAGGTCAAAGGTCTGTGCCCTCTGCACACGAGCTGTAATACCCTCTACGACCGAAGACCACATACCATCCCATACTCCAGCACAGTCGTAGGTCACTCCTAAAATGCGCATCTGCTCACACCACTGCAAAGGTATTGTACTCGTTATACGTCTCTGAGGTGACCCTACAAAAAAGTAATGACTCTTGGAATAATTAAGAGCAGCCCCCGACAAGGAGGCGTACTCACGAAAAACGTTTAAAACTTCGAGCAGGCTGCGTTCATCAGCTAAGTATAGTGTGATGTCATCTGCATAAGCAGTGACGCGTACACTCTCACTGCCTGGCAATGCCAGACCGCTAATGAGAGAATGGTGATTGACTGCCAAAAGGAAAGGCTCTAATGCTAAGACAAACAAAAGAGGGGAGAGCGGACAACCTTGACGGACGCCGCGGCCAACATCAAATGCGGTACTTTCCCAGCCATCGAGGAACAGAGTGCTTGAAATATCTCTGTACATCTCTTTAATAAGTAGCACTAAAGAACGTGGGAAACCGAAAGCATCCAGTGTACCGTAAATATACTCATGCTCTAGAAAGTCGAATGCCTTCTCTTGATCTAGAGAAACAAGAAGACCCTGTGCGCGCCGCCGTATAGTATACTCTAGGATATCTCTCGTTACAGAAGATAAACTATGTATTTCACGGCCCGGAATGGAGCAAACCTGGTGGCAGGAAATGAGGGACGGGAGAAGAGCCCGTAAACGGCGGACGAGTAATTTTGCTAATACTTTATAATCTGTATTTAGTAAGGTGATAGGGCGCCAATCTGCCGGACATGTCGAGAAAGAAGACTTTTTAGGGATCAGAACGATGCGGCCTCTTTTAAATGAATTAGGAAGGACATTCCGAGTGAAACAGATTTTTAACACTTCCGTGAAAATGGGGCCTACTATATGCCAGAATTGTAAATAGAACTCCACAGGAAGACCATCTGGCCCAGGCGTTGAGCCTCGTTTCATGGAATCTAACGCCTCCTTAATTTCATCTGTTGTTGGCGGAGCCATAAGGCCATCATGAAGTTGTTTACTAGGCGACAGCTCGCGATGCTTCTCTAGACATTCAGTAGCCCTGGGTCCGTTCAGTTCCGCATGAAATCCCAAGAGACTGGCTAAACTGTCGTGTCCCAGTCATTTTAATGCGAAAGTATTACTAGGCCCTTGAGGAGAAATGCCGGTGCGTGCGCGCGTGTGTGTCTACTCGCAGATGATACCGAGAATCCCAGCGATGGCAAGGAAAATAGGGTGACGTCATCAAGCAGGCGCATGACGCACACAGCAAGCCAGGACCGCCACTTTAGACAATCTTATTCATGTCGTTAGTCTATACATGCTGTTGCAACGCTAAACGCATACCGTAAAATAATTCCCTCGGTTGAACCACTCGCTTATTCGTGCTGAAGCAGAGATGGCATACGACCATCATACTTTTTCAATACCAAGTTTGGGTAATGTACAGTCTTTGTCAAACGTATACAGCCCAAGAGGTCTGCTTCAGAGCCCTGCAGCGCGGCTCCTCTTATACTTACTTAGGGAGCCTAATCTCACGAATGCGGGAGGAACTTGCGTCCTCAACTCTCCCAAGCTCACTCAGGGCTGTCAGATGTGCTAAATAGTACCACTACACGGCTTGGAAGCAAACCTCTTAGGTTCATTTTATTGGAAAAGACTTCCCCTTCCTGATTTTATCAGAATTATAAATCCGAGTCTGCTGCACTCCGATAACAAGCAGGTTACGCCATAATGCGTGATAAGCGTTGCAACAGTCTGTATATGCTCGCGACTGGCAGACTTCCATGTAGCGCCAGTTTTCCCGACATTCTTACCAAATCTCTGGTGCAACCCTTTGTTGTACAGCGTTCCGGGTGGTGCCATACGATTTCGCAGTACATACAGCTCACATGTGCTAGTCAAGTTGGAGGCTGGATAGGGACGGCTACTCAAACCGATGACATATGCACCTTACATTCTATGCCTTCCCAGGCTGTCGCATCAAAACTGTGATGCAACCATTCGTCGTACACCGTTCTGGGTGGTGTCAAAAGCGCCTGTGTGCGTGTTGGTGGCGTCATACATCGCGCCACCGGAAACGGCGCAGACAGCGGCGCGCCATTTCTTCGCTAGATTTTATTGCGGTTGCATGTGCACTCCTGAATAAGCTGAGATCGCAAACCGCAACCACACGTCTGCGTCTTGCCTCCATGAAATGCAAACTCGGCCAACCTCGCCGCTGTGCAGCGAGAGGGTACGAATCTTTGCGCTCTGGTGCGCAACCAATACGCAAACACATGAACTCGTAGAAGATACCTTTAATGTATGTACGAACATTACGCGTAAACCACGCAACCAAGAGACAGCAATGCTTTCGCATTCCCACACGCAAGCAGTGCTAGGTGTTTATGCCAAATTTTTTGTTTGTTATGACATCGGAGATCTGCTATTGCTGGTTAGAAGGTTAGGCGGACGGCCGATGAGATTAGGAAGTTTGCAGGCATAGGGTGGGCGCAGCTGCAAAGGACAACGTTAATTGGAGAGACATAGGAGAGGCATTTGCCCTGCAGTGGGTGTAGTCAGGCTGATGATGATGATGATGATGATGATGATGATGATGATATATACACATATGCACGGTTTTTCATCTAAGGCTTCACATAATAAGGGAGTAATTACTCGCTGGCATCCACCCAAGCGCAGCCATACGGCTACAAAGGAAAGCTTCCCTTTCTAGCTAGTTAGCTTTCCATTGTAGCCGTATGGCTGCGCTTGGGTGGATGCCAGCGAGTAATTACTCCCTTATTACAAATCTACTCCACCTTGGGGGATTCCCTTAAATATCTGACCAAGACTTTACATAATTTAAAAAAATGGGCTTTTTGAGTTATACGCGCGCTTTTTTCGGCATAGCATTGCCATCGGTTTAGTACATCAATAAACAGCTTGGACGTGCTAACTGGCAGGCTGGTTAAAAAGTATTGAAATTGTTAACTTTTTAACTATTAGTGTTAGGCTCCATAACTATTGAGAAGCGTGTAGCTCACCGTAAGTCATGTCCACATCAGTTTTTAGAATTTCTAAAATGCGGTTGCCTTCGGCGCTGTAGCCCAATAAATTTTGTCTATTTGGACGAGTTACGTGCACTGGAGAGGTTGCTTTGCCTGAAAGCTTCCCGAAAGCTCATGTATTTTGGAACGATGTAGCCAAAATTCGTTGGGCTTCAGCGCTGAGAGTAACCGCCTTTTCTAAATTGTAAAAACTGATATGTATATTACTTACGGTGCGCTACCCGCCTTTCAGAAATTATGGAGCCTAACAGTAATAGTTAAAACGTTGACTATTCAATATTAGATAACTAGCCAGCTAGTTAGCACGTATTAACTGTATTCTGATGCACTACGCCCCTGACAATGATATGGTGAAAAAAAAGTGCACTTCTAACCCAAAAAACGCATTTTTAAAAATTGTGTGAAGTCTTAGGTGAAACATCCTGTATACACTCTGAAGGTTTTAGGTTACACGCATACGTAAATGCCCCCGAAAGCACAAGATGGGACAGCTGTCTCTGTAGCTCAGCTGGTAGAGCACCGGACACGAAATTCTAGGGCCATGGGTTCGGTTACCATCGGCGGCATTAGTAGCGTAATATATTTACGCTATTAATTCACAATAGATCACACCGCCACTTCAAAAGGAAACACTCCTTTCTGCTCCTTGGTTTAGGTTACTTCTGGCTCTGCTCGTATGCATGTCATGACGAGCCAGTCATCTCCCTGATGATGACAGCCTTTAATTTTTTTAATGCAATCTTGAGCCTTCAAACCAAAAAAAAACTGACCACGTAAATGTAGTTAATTATTCATAATTTGGTTGAGCTCTATTACGCACATTACGTCCGCTTTTCTGTACAATTCACGTGCACGGAGAGCACCGGCGTACCTCTCACTGCTTTTAAAATAAAAACCTCTAAAGGTTAAAAGAAATCACCCTGTTTATAATCATTGTTTGCTTTTTACAGTCTTCTGGCATTAATTTTCATTTTCCCTTTGCTCAGAATTGTGCACTGCGTTCTACGACGCCTTTATTTTCTAGCTGAACAGGGGGAACTTTTCCTTCTTGTTTTTCAATAAAATCATCAAGGTGGTTTGGCTTTGTGAGAGTTAAACGTTCCAAAGCGACTCAGGCTATGAAGGACGCGAAATGGAGGGCTCCAGATAATTTAAACCACCTGGGGTTCTTTAACGTGCACTGACGTCGCACAGTAGACAGGCCTCTAGCCTTTCTCCTCCGTCCAAATGTGACCGAAGCAGAACGGTGACGAAGCCATGTTTTTCGGGTCAGCAGCCGAGCACCATAATCGCTGAGCTACCACGGCGGCTCAAAAATAAAAAGGAAACGCAGCCCTATCCACAAGGATTTTGCCCGCTGATTGAGAACAAAACCCTCAGAAAAGGGGCGCCGGCGATCGCCAACTCCGATGGCTTCTCAGTCAGTGAACCGCTTTGTGAGCATGTCCTGCTTGCGCAACAAGAGGCGCCAGTGTTGCAGCCCGATTCTCGCTTTTGCAATATATGAGCTTCGTCATTTTGTTTACTTTGTTCATTTGTACCCCTTTGATCCTATCCCGGAGTGCAGTGCAGCCAACTAAAATCCGGCTCTCGTAGAGCCGACGTCCTATCCTCCCCATCTCTAACTTTTAATAGCACAGATTTCTTTCTTTTTGCTTTTGCTTAACATATGGCTTATATCTGTGAAAAGCATGCACCCTAATCTGTGCTACGCCAGGAGTATCATGCTGCATGTAATGCATAACTGTGTTCCTTCGTGGATCGGGTACCTTTTCTTTGCGCTTCTATCAACGGATAGAGGTCGATGCATAGAGGCAGATGCATTTTTGGAGGCTGCCATCTAGGCTTTATGCATGGGTGCGCTCCTTTTATCCAAGTGCGCTTGGACCTGTCTGCGTGGGGTGATCTCCGGCTCAAGCCCATGTTTTACAGTGTTCGATGCACAAGAGACGCTGGTCTGTTCCACGACGGTTCGGCGTGCGCCAGGAGGACAGGTGTACGTTCAGACTGACGGACGAAAAAAATTTATAGCAAGTGGGAAAGTCAAAATGTAAGCGTATAATTTGTTTCATGTGATTGTAGTTGACTCTCTACCTTGGTAAAAACATTATGTAGCTACCTTGGAAGCGATAGACTTCGTCAAGTTCTGTATTCTTTTTTGCCCGAAAATATTGATAATGAATGCTAATGCAGTGAAACACGAGATCGGAAGAAATAATGAACGAAACGTCTTTAAGGCGTGAGTGCCACCGAACGCTGTAAAGAAACAAAGAAGAGTAACAGACAGGTGGCCGATATAAGTGGCTATAGCATGCACAGGGCAGAAACCTTCACAAAAGAGAAAAATACAAAGATGGACACGAACATAGGACGCCCCTGGAGTAAACGAAAAGCAAAATGGGAGGCAAGGTGCCTACGTCTGTCCCAACGGCAACGTACTTCTTCAGGTTGATTAAGTGATCTTATAATTGGCATTTATCATTGCCCCAAGTGTTGGACGATGTCGAAACCGCACAAGTTTTCGCAGCTAGTTTGGGGTTAGAAGCAGAGAGCTTAAGGAACACGACATCCAAACTAGCGCACGCCAATAAGGCAGCAGGCAGGCAACGGAAAGCTGTTTGCGACCGTGTGTCAGAGGATTACATCTGGGATTTGGGATCGTTTGCACTGTCAGGAGGCGAAACTTAGCAAATATGGTTCCTTGGTGAGGGGGTATAACTTTGCCTGGAGTGGATCACGACGATTCAGGCTGTTTTTTTTATTTGCTCTCAGGCCCATGTGCCCTATCGAGGGGATCGACCAACATACAGCACGCCGAAGGCACTTAATATAATGCAATATAAATACAATTAGTATGACAAACAGATAAAGAAAAGGGCTGCGAGTAAATACACAAGTGGTATGGAAGTGAAGAACAAAACACACTGTTATGAGCTGTCGACGCAATATTCTATTCACTTGACGCACGTTGGATAGAATAATGTAAAAAAATGAATCACTACTGGAAGTAATCACGTGAACTTTGCGGCACTGATTCAAGCCGGATGAGAAATCCAGGATGAGCTTGCGTATTATCTTCTTAAGGTGGGATGGTGATAGATATGGAGGACAACATCTGTATAGAAAGTTTACTGCGCAGATAAAGACAGATGCCTTCAACGCAGCGGTGGAAGACTTTCGTTTCGTAGAGCTATAGCTTCTAGTCCGAAGATAGGTTATAGAAGAGAAATGAACTGAGCTATCCTGCATTTTTTCAAGTGATGAGGATTGGTTAACACGGAGGAGAAGAAAAAAGTTGAAATTAAATTGTCGACAACGCTGCAGACTACGGAACACAAAATGGCTGGGCTAACTTTGGGAGAGAAAGTGAAAGTAAATTAGATTACACAACAAACTCATGTTAATGACAGTTTAACTGAATATAAACAAAAGAATCTAGACTTGGGAGGTGCATGTAATGAAAAGAACAGGCAACCGACAGTCTGTTAGGGAAGCAAGAGAGGTATTCAAGGGAAGGAGAACGTAGCCGGGGGCGACGGGGAATCAGGTGGGGAGGCGAGATTAGGAAATTTGTTGGAACAGGGCCGCCGCGGGTGTTTCGTGGCTTGGATGATTGGAGGTCACTGAAGGAGGCCTTTGTACTGCAGTAGACGTGATCTGGCTGATCACAGTGGCGGTGGTGTGCTTGGTAAACTTTAGCAGGATGTTGGAAGCTGCATATTTCAACTTGAAGGGCACCGCTGCTTCTTGCCTGTATCTCTACTTGCTCTTGAGCTTCGGATGCCTAAGTTCACTCCAGGAGACGTCGCGTCCGCTGAAACAGCTCTAACGACCAGCGTGCGCACGTTTCGTGGAGGACGCCAAAAGACAGGAACGGCGACAGGAAAGGCGGAGGGCGAGGTAGTAGGAAAAGGGACTCCTCGCGGAACGTCTAAACAAGGAAGTAACGCTGCCGTCTTGTTTTTTCAGAGTGCAACTTGTGTTCTTTTAGTAACCCCCCCCCCCCCCCGATTATTTTTTTTCTCTGCCTCTTCACTTTTGTGCACTAAGTAGCGTGGGCCTGACTGGGTAGAAGCCAATTTTCTCTTTCCGTCTTGCCAAAGAGCAAGAAAAAACAACAACAAACGAATAAGAAAATGAAAACCAGACAGTGGAAGCGCGCTCCCATTTTTCCAAGAGATTATGCCAGGCTACCACGGCTGCTACAATATTTGGAGGAAGAGGGCCGCACTCCATGAAATGCAGATTGTACGCCTGGAAGGACCACGACTCGGGGGGCCTCGACCGGCCGCTATGTGTGCTCCTCACGTAGAGAACGCCGCTTCCGCGACTCGGGAACCATATATCATCACAGTGCGGCGGCGTCCCGCACTCATTAGGCATTCCGCCTCGCTTGCTACAGATTCGAGCCCTAAATGCTTCCCTTCGTGCCACCACCCCTTCTTCCGTTTGCCTTGCCTCTTTTTACACGACCGCAGTCCGCTGCTGAAGGGCTCCTGGGAAGTGCGCTCCGACTTTCAATGTGCGCTGCCTACTGGGGGACAAAGGGAGAATGGGGGCGGGGATTTATTTGGCAGGTAAGGTGTTTCGTGCCGTTCGCCTACTTTCTCCTTCTACTCAGGGATGCAGAAAGTAATAATAACGAAAAGTAATAATGAAATGCGGAATACGGGATGTCATAGTTTCAACGTGGTGACGGATTGGCCATTCAACGCGTCCACGGGTCCACAAATTATTCTTTACGAACTAAGTGCTTATCGAAATTAAAAGTGTCTCTACGGGAGTTGGCTGCATGCATGCACTAGTCGTAGCTTTTGCTATCTTTTTCCGGCACTAGCTCTGCGGTATATTCTCCTGGGGTTTTCTCGTCTGGCGTCTGAATGCCAATCTGGAGTTCTTTCCAGAGGTCGCGCGCCGCTGATCTAGGCAGAACTGGGCGACAATCACTGCCGCATGCAAATGGAGGAGGGAGAGTTGAGAAGATAAAAACAGAAATAAAGGATTGGACACGCGTCGTAGCCTCGGTCGACGCCGAAGCGACGACAATGACTTCATGCAAGCCATATAATCCCCGCCCCTTCCCCTTTCCAATCCATTAGCGCAAAATATTCCAGCGCTGTTTACGTAGAATGCGTATCGATGCACAATAGATGCTGTTTGCGTGAGACGTGAAAGCCTTAGTCGAATTTCATTCTGAACTTTAATGCACGCTTTTGCTTCAAATCACTTCGCCAACTTTGCTATAGCGTTAAAGTTTGCAGCGGCAACAGCGTCAAGCGCGCAGAGATGGAGCTTTCCTAAGGTGCTTGTTTTGCTATAGAACATTAGCTAGCGATACCAATGTCCCTTCCGAAACTGGCAGGATAGGGAGGTGCTGAATAGACGTCATGCGTGCACATGCCGTGCTGAATATTTTGTTACGCCACCTGGCAACATGAAACAGGGGAGACGCTGCAGGAAAGTGACGAGGCTCCGCGCTGCAGTTCCCTCCCCTTCTGTTGTGTTTCAAGGGAGGTTACAAGCAAAAGTGGCCCGAAAGGAGTGCCAGCAGCTGTGGCTGCACAGCATACTAAGTATCATTTGGGGATATTTAATTTTTTTCATGGTGAAATAATGCTTTTAGGTCTTTATCCAGGGACTTCGGCGTCCGTTGACTCTACGGTTTCATGTAATATTACAAAAAAAGCAGGCACTACTCAGGTGGGCATGGACGAAGAGGATGAAAGCAAGGAACAAATAGTAGATGACAAAGAAGGGAGCCTCGATGGAAATATGCTGGCTTCCGTGAAAGCTCTCGTTGTAATAAACGTACTGTCGCGATCAGAATTTCGTGGGACGGGGGAAAGCGTGGAAAAACCGCATTCTGCTCCACTTAAAGGAGCCCGCCCGCTCTTTCGTTCCTCGCAGGCATATCTGTATCCTCACTCCTACCTAACACCCACCGTAAGCAGGTCAGAACTGGCGCCGGGTGCAGCTTTTAAATATACCGCTGGAACTGATGAAGCAGAACGCGTCCAGCTTTTCGCGGCGACTGTGCAGAAAGGCGGGGGGGGGGGGGGGGGGGGGGGTTGTTTTGTTTGTAATACGTTGGCATTATAATCCTCTTTCGGCAAAAAAAGCCAATGTGTGTATGTGTCTGTGTCGTGTGTGAAGCCTTGACCCCTAGCGCCCTTAGCCAATCAGGGCCCATACCGAACGCCCGGAGATTGCTGGGTAGGTGCCCCTCCCCTCCGCTCCCCTTCCAGCAGGGTTCCACCGAACGCCACCCATCGACACAATCCAGAAGTTAAAGCTAGCCGACTACCACCCCCCTGCTCGTGCCTCCACACTCCAGAATGCCTCCACCCACCACACCATCCCCTAAATCCGCTCTTTACACCCACTTTTCCCTCCAGATGCCTTCTCCAATTGCAAGCCCACGTAGCAGCTGAAAGAAAAAGCGGCAGTAAGATCAAACACAAGGACTCAAAAGAAAGGCGATCAATGTAAAACCGAAATGTGCAACCTCTACTGCTAAAGCAGATATGACGCATCACGTCCTATGATCACCTGTGCACGCACACAGATCGCGACTTTTCGCAGAAAGAGGACGCTTTTGCGGGCGCTGGTCGGGTGGTCACGGCTTCACACTCGCGCACACGCGCGCACGCCCACGCGCTCACCTCACGCACGCACACGCACACGCACACGCACACGCACACGCACACACTCATATACACATTTTTTCGACACAGATTTTTCGCGAAAGTTGACCATGTTTCTAATGCGCAGTAGAAACAGTCAAATACATATTTGCCCCTTTGTTATGCAGCGGCGAGAGACAGTCCCTGAACACTTGTAGAGCCCTTGTATTTCTGCTGCCGAGGAGCCGCAGTTCAATGGTCGACGCAGTGTTTATTCCTCGAAACAACCGGGCCACCTTTCCAATGTTGCTGCATTACCCTCACGCATGTATACATGCACGAATTCAGCACAGATGTTGCGCTGGTACTGCTGCAAACACTTTTGTGTTTCAAGGCACTGTGCAAATAATAGATGTGGGCACAGAATGGGCTGGTTTCGCGCCATTCGTAGGTGACCTCAAAAGTGATGTCACAGGTCACGTGTGAGCAGAGCGTGGCTCGTGGCACGAGGCTTAGTCAGCCGCTGGCTCCTGTGATGCGGGATATGTATGGCTCGAGGAAGCACAAGGAACAACATCGCGAACGTTGCCACGAACGCGAGCGCGAGTGACGACTACGTGGAGATCGGGTAGCGCGCCTATGAAGCGAAGCGAAGGCGTCAGCACCGTGAGGATTCCGACTTGCGAGCTCGCGACGCTGTGAATTCAAGTGAATGGCACTAGGCTGTTCCGCACTCACGCAGAACTCTGGCCACGCCGTCACTTTGGCCACCACTCTTTACAAAACCTGTTGTTTAATAATAACTGAAATGTAATGGGGCAATGTTAAATATTGCATTGAAATCGCATTGTCTTTGTGTTGACAAAACATTGAGGGTTTTTGAAATTTCTCGATCATTAATGAATGAAATAGCGTTAAAATTTTATTGAGTGCTGTTGTGTTGAAATTTAGTCGTTTCACTAGGAATATTTAAGGGGGATTTTTGAGAACTTTCACTGCACATGAAATTTAAAAAACGTCATATGCATGCGTTCTTATTGCACCCACTGCCAATGATCACACTTCAATGCTGCAAACTCTTGTTGATATGGCACATGCACACGCACGAACACATACAGAGCCCTCGCATTATAGAGCATGGAACAGCTTACACACGGGCCTGTAAACTACGCAATGAGTGAAAATCCACTGATGCTGGTTTACCTCAGTTTCATCCTTATATACTCCTCTGCAAGGGTGTCTCCATGGCTGTACGTGATGAACTGCTAATCATCAAGATTATCTAAATGATTACCGCACCTATTTGTTTATTTTCTGAGCCATACAAGTATTCAGGTTCATATTCGAGGTTATCTTAGTTGAATACCTTGATTCCTTCAAGAACAGCAAAAAAAAAGCCAGTAGTAAGAGCCGCCTTTGCATGAGCTCACATACGAACCGCCACAAAACGTAACCGCAGGATTGATTTTAACATCGCCACTTTTTCTTTCCTGGGAATGAAGAGTTTCGGCGCCTTACGATAGTCTTAACAGGCGCTGCGTTTTCATTGAGCATAAAGTACACGGTAAGATTGAGGTACAGTTACAGTCACGCTCAGTATGATTTGCAACGTTCTGGTGACAGCCTTATCCTGGTTTCCGTTTGATAGGAAATGAATGCGCCACGTCGCACAGCCCCAAGTATGCGGGCACAGTGCTGGGCGGCTATGTACAGAACATGGCAGTGGTGCCCGACTCGCATGGCTTCATAATGGGAGCTCGTAACACCTGCTTGTTACAATTCCTACCGCGCGCGATTTTACATCAGGCGCATCTAGATTAGGCCTATTTTACTCATGTTAGGCTTAACTACATCACAGCTTTCACAACTGAATCTAAACATGTTCTCAAAAATATTTCGTTGTGAAGTATTCAATCTAAATTTCATCGAGATTTGTTAAATAAATTCGACAACTGTTGCATTGACATGAAAAAAACCGTAAAGTCAACTAAAACCTCAACAAAACATGCACAGAAACTAAAAGTTTACTTTTGTAAGAGACCAGACTCTGCGCGGTCGAAGAACGGCCCCGTGTGCGCGTGAGAGCAGTCAAGAATGCGATCGCCAGCGAAGAAATGGCACCGTCCAGCCAAATCACCTCCGCAAACACCTGTGTAGGCTTCGTATTCAGAAGAAAGTGCCCAGCGCAGGAAGTTATTTTTATATCACTTTTCTAAACGTTAAGTTATAACAGGTCCTCTTAAATAAACGTACATAACATGTGTAGTCATTTTTGGTGTCTTACAGAATCTGTGTCTCGGCGTCGCAAAAATAACTCGCGGAATGCCATCGTTATCATCATCAGTTAAGCGAAAGTTAAGTACACAGCTACAGCTGCAATGCTCAGAAGATTGGATGGCCGGTGGCAAGTGTAGCGCAGTTGCCTTTCAGGAGAGCAATAATTCTTAGAGGCTCACAAATTTTCCTCCCGTCTCTTAACAGAAAGCAACGATTTCTACAATAAAGGAGATTATTGTCAGGGCAATCCTGGCGGATTTTTTTTTCCGAGAAGGAATACTTTACTCTCAAAATAATGGGCAGTTCGTTTCAACCTCAAGGGTATACTACTCCTGCTCTGTTGCCCTTGTACCATTGATAACCGACGGCACGAGCTAACACCCCGAATTTGAATTTGAGTCGGCACTTATAGCGCTGGTCTGTTTCATTTCATACACGAAAACAAAACATCCAGGTTTGAAATATCTTTCTTTCCTGTTCGCCAGCCGACTTGGACGCAAACCTCTCTGAATTACCTCCAGTTATTCTTGCACTGTTACAGTTGTGGTCGCGTTATCTCAGTAAATACTGTAAGCTTTTCACTACGTCTCACACTCGACTGTCCACGACAAAGTTTTTGCTCTCTTTATATTTTACACTGTGCTATTCCTTATTACTTTCCGATAGGGGCTGACATACACTCATGGCTGTTATAATTAAATCGGCAGGGTGGCTGAACGCCGTCGATCATAATCATTCCACAAGTCATGCTGAAAAAAAAAAACAGGGCCAATGCGACACCCAAAGAGCAAGTAGGTGGCATACATCCGAAGCACAACAAAATTAAGCAAACAGATTCTACCCGCCGCGGTGGCTCAGTGGTTAGGGCGCTCGGTTACTGAGCCGGAGTACTTGGGTTCGATCCCGACAGCAGTGGTAGCGCTTCGATGGAGGCGAAACGCAAAAGGCGCTCGTTTGCTGTGCGATGTCAGTGCACGTTTAAGATCCCCAGGTGGTAGAAGTTTTTCCGAAGCCCTCCACCACGGCACCTCTTTTTCACCTTTCTCTTTCACTCCCACTTTCCTCCCTTCCCTTACCGTGCGGTTCGGGTGTTCACTGACATATGTGAGACAATTACTGCGCCATTTTCTTTCCTCAAAAAAACAATTTTCATTTTCCTTTTTCAAACAAATTCTGAGGGAAGGATGCATGGCTGACATAAGGACAGTAATGACACTGTCTGCTGCGAGAAAAAAGATTTGGCTGACGAGCGAACGGCGCAGGAAGTGCAATGTGTAGCTACGCTGTGCACTGCACTGATGCCAAACCTGCAGGACTGATCAACCCTCGGTTTTGTAGTTTAGAACAAAGCAAATTGTTCCAAACTGCAACTGCAAACTGCATTGCGCTGAACAGCCATGCGGGACATTGCACTATAACACACAGTACCATGCATTATATGTATATTAGTACCATGTATATTAGTAGTACAGCGTTGTTTTGAAATGAGTATATGCCGTTCAATCAATAACTTCATCGAGCAAGATACAGCAGCCGTTTATCAATTAAATATGACTGTCTATGTTAGGAGCAAGTATCGTTTCACACGTCTAAGCATAGCTTGCTGCGGTTGGCAGGTTAGGACATTCGTTTGCATGCCTGATACTTTTGCAGGAGAACGGTTACCTTAATTTGATGCAATCTAAGCTTGCCCTAAAGATGACAGCTTTGGAGGCATTGTTCCCGTTTTCTGAAATTTAACGCTTGATGCAGCTCTCCTTGACTGCAGTTCACTCGTTTATTCTGTAGTTTATATTTGAAAGCCATTTTTGTTGAGGATAAAAATCGTTGACATCTTTCTTTTTCTCGCCACAAAAGATATTTCACTGACAAGACTCAAACTGTCGCTTGTCTTCAAGCTGCCACAAATCGGAGCCCCAGGACAGCATGAGTTGGTCATGACAGCTGCTATTCTGGATCCCGCGTAAGCAGTCAGATCACGCAGTGGGCAAGGCTATTCATGCAGCCGACGTAATGAGCCCACCAAAGGATCGACGCCATCATTCGCAGTTAAAAAATAACGAACGTTACGTCGTAACGTCATGGTGTTTCGATATTAGTCAACACGAAGATAAACGGAAGAGCTGTCCGCCTGCACGCTTCTATTACGGCTGACAACACAAATTTATTTCTTCTAATCGACTCGATAACCATCGCGACCACTGGTTTTACCTGTTTCCTAGGATTACCGAAGCCTGATGAGAAAATAAGATGTGTACAAACTGCTGTGAGCAGGCTGAAGAACTGAACCCTAAGCACAAACTAGAAAATTCTGGTTTGCTAGAGCTGGGGAGAAACCGGAAAGCTTGCCTATTTTTTCCTATCAGAAAACAAGACAAGAAAGGCGAGAATTTTGGTCTAAGCTGTCTGCTGCAGCCGACAGTTTTCCCTAGTGCACTGGATGCAAACTGTGTTCAAACCGTGCAACTTTATACTTTCAATGAAGGACACATAAGCACCCCTTTATTATCTAATGTGTCAGCGAAATTGAAATTCTCTTTTTTTTCGGAGCGGTATATTTTGGCGTGCTGAATTTAATTGCAGCCGACTATGACGTTTCATAGTTTGCACTCCGACATGTCCTCGAGTCAGTCATATTGAGTGTTGCCACAGGTGCAGCGTTCCCGTCGAGATGGCGCCACCGACCTGCGTATTCGGTTCCGGGCTCATAAAGGCGGAACGTCTACCCTCCACAGCGTCTACCTCTATCGTCACCTAAAGAGGAGACATGAAGTTAAACTTTCAAGGTGAAATAGGGCAGAGAAGGAAGTCGTGCAGCAAGAAGCCTACCTTTTCCTTAACTTGAAAGAAATAAGTCTTCGTGAGAAATAAACAACTTCCGAGTATCAATTCTTGCTTCTGCCAAGGGCATTTTGTTGGGCAGAAAATCATGGTCTTATTATAAGCATAGGTAGTCAGCCTTGAACGCACTCGGGACAGCAGCGGAACTACAGCGGAACCTCGCGGCACTTTGTCACCACACGATATTAGTTGTCTGTATTCCCAATATTAAAGCTCCCCCTGCACCCCCTCCCCCCCACCACGTGGTTTGCTGAGTTATCAACATCAAATGCAAACGGCAGACTAAGGCGCCATGAATATATCAGCCAATATACACTCCCAAAATGGCACATGGCATTAACCAACAGAGTGTGAAAGTAAAGCCTGAGTCTATAACACTAGAATCTGTGCACACGTCGCTCCAAGCGTCGCCGCTCAGAATAGCGGTATAGGCTCCAAATTGTCATGGGTAGCAGCACCTGGCGCACCGTAAGCGGGAAAATACTGCCGGAGGCGCAAGTGCAAGATAAATTCTTTCCTGGTGGCATCGCTCCCAATTGGCAGCCTCCTAGACATTTCTCGGGGTTGACATGGGAGTGGTTCACGAACCCCTCAACATAATTCCATGTAAGGTTGTGCGTACATTGGATAATTTCGAATACTCGATCAATTGGTAAGGTATTCACTATTTGATTTTATAAGGAATGTTTTTTATTTGAAATGTCGGAGTATTGCTCTTGGGAGAATAACGTTTCTGTGAAGCTAGTTTTGTGTGATTCGCGCACCTGTTCCGGGCGCTCAAGCTACGCGGCGCGCCAGCAGCCGAAGCCCCGACTGCATGGACACTTACAAGGCGTACGCGCCACGTGCCTGCGCGCCCGCTCTGCGCATGCGCGCGGAAGCGCGGCACCCATATCTGTACTACCTGCGAGATGTCTGCGCCCGATCTTTTGCGAGGCGAGTATGAGCAGAGTGCAGAAACCGGAGCCGCTGCTCTCCGCGTGAAATTCGCTCATCAAGCGCCTCGGCGCGTGAACGACGGAGAGCCAGCGCGAGACACATGAAGACGGGTGCCTCTTTCCGACGCCTGACGCAGAGTGGCGCGGTGCGCACGCCTTGCAGGTGTCCCTGGAGCAACTGCCTAAAATCAACAGCTCCGCAACGACGCAGTCGCAGTTAGGAGCAGCTGTCGGACGTCCCACAAATAGGCCTCACACCCCTCAGATACGTCGGCCGCGCATGTAGCTCGACTCGCCCAATTTTTGCGTAAACTTGGCACTGCTTCAATGCGTTACAAAAAATTTCAGTGCACTCTCTGCTTTTTTCATGGAATTACCTTCTGTGTTAGAAATGAATACATTATTTTGAAAATGCTTTCTGTGCCACTGAAACTTTTTTGTGGGCCAGAAGTTTTCGAAATATTCGCTCCGAAATTATTGAAAGAAAATTACACTTCACTTCCAATTCGCTTCGAACAAAAAATACAGTATTCGCACAACCCTAATAATATATGCGAGGGTAAGATTACAGAGCTCCTTGGTACTTCGTAAGATCTCTGAGCTACGTTGTGGCAACGTAGCATTGAAATTTCCTGCGCACGCTGAGTACTGCATGGCGTCCCACTAGTTGTTGCTGGCCCCGGCGTTTCGCTCTTGATGATGTGGCTTGGAAATGAGTATTGAAATGTTAGTGGGCCACTTAAGCTCCACCTGTAAGGGTATGACGACTTAGCGTTAATGTCTACATTCAGAGTTTTCTCTTAACATGCACTCACTGTTCCTTGTACACATTCACACATTTATCAAAGTTATCACAACACAGCTTCCACATTGTTGTCGTTGAACACTGCCACACTGTAGTTTGCACACATAATGTTACTCTTATTAGTACCTTACTAATTAGCACGTCTATAGTTCACTCCAATACTTACCACATTGCTAAGCTTCAAATTAAGCCAGCAGAACCCCCCCCCCCCCCCCGTACCTAGTCAACGTGCCTGCATGGCCTATTTGCAAACGGCTCTGGCTAGCAACCGAACAGTCGTGGGTTGATGTCCCTTCTGAAATTTCCGAAAATGTTTCTTTATGTAAAAAAATTAATTTATAAATTTAAGTCGTTTGACACATGCGCCGACTTTTAATTCACATTATAAGTCCTTTTTTTCAAATATTTTCCTTCCGGACGCCGGCGGTTGGACGCCGGATTTTCCGCTGAGCGGGAGCCTCAACCATGTCTCGTTAAAAGCAGCAACTGCCTGAAGTAAAGGTAAAGCCGCAAGTAGACCGGTCGAGATCAGTAAAAACCGCCACACATTACCTTCGACTTCACTGTTGCATAGGTTAACCTCAGAGTGAAGCTTCCGTGCACGAAAATTTAGGTTGTGCATTTTCCCCATAAAAGCGGGACGACCAATGGCTTTTTATGCGTACTGCCAGGTTGTAATTTGAGCATCTTAAAGTCACCTATGGAGCATAATGCATTGTGTTATTGCGTTGGCAAGTTGTTAGCTTCAACTGATTTTTCTTCTAGTACTTGGGAGTTTTGGTCAGAACAAGCTCATCTATTTTTCTGCTTCGATACAATGCATTTCAGGTACAGCGATGATCGCCGTTACAGTAAACATGCGAGATAGTTTTTATCGATGCTACCTCGAAACTGTATCGCGAGATTCAAGAGACCTTAGTCCGCATTAAACAAGCACATGCAGCAGATTACGCGTCACTGCAGCAGGCGACGTGGAAGTGTCTCGGTCACACGGTGCATGCGAAACAAGCATGCGCCCGCGCGCAAGGCTACGGGAATCACCGTTGTAAACAAACGATTAAGAAACGGCTAGAACGCGAATGAAGTTTTTTTTTGAAGAGCCATTTTCTTAAAACTGAAGCAAGAACGGAAGCAAAAAATTGGAGGGGACACTTAAAATCTGCCTTAATGGCAAGGTGCGATAGCGTAATGCATTAATTCTCAGATATGCAGACGGTCGTTCTCTGTATGTATCAGCAGCACCATCACAAACAGGAAGAAGATGCAGATTGGACAGAACGCTGAACATCCAACTTTATTTGGCGAAAATGAACCTGCACTTATGTACACACACTAGGTAAATGCACATTAGGTGGAAATTGAGGCTACGCGACAGTCTGGAGAACGAACTGGGACCCCACACGTTGTCCAGGGCATCAAAGGATAGCAAGATGAGCATCATTTTTAAAACCACACTTTTCGATGACTTCGTTCACCAAATATCGCATATTCTGAAGAAAAACTAGTAGAAAATCAAGCATAGACGTAGTCTGTTCAGCCCCCTGCGCCTGTCAAGCCTGTGCAACAAAGTTAACAAAAGGAAAAAGAACAGTAGCTGTACAACCAGGCACCGAGACTGTATTGGGCCCTTGTGAGGAGGGCGTTGTATATTCCATTCCTTTAACTTGCGGTAAGGCTTACATAGGCCTAACAGGAAGGTGTTTAAATCAAAGGTTAATGGAACATAAGAATGACTTATCTGGGGCGCCATTAAGGTATCTGCCTGCCCATTGCCGGGTATGTGACAGCAAAAAGAAATGCATTCCTCTTTTAAAAACACAACCGCCCTGAAGAAACAAAAATCAAATGACGCGCGAAATCGTTGAAGCCGCCTACATCTCAGGGCTTAGGGAAGGTTGCGCAAGCACTCCATCTATCTCTTATCTGTAAAAGAAATCACCTTTCTCTCTGGTTTTATCTTATTGTACCTGAATTTCAGAGGCACACTTCACATGTTCCTTTTTTCGTTCTAGCCGTGTTAATTGTTGGCGCTCATCCTTCGTATCGTTAATATTTCTGCCGTTTTTCCTCGCCTTCCCATGTTTTTAGCAGAATGGCGCCCTCAACTCCGTTTTTTCCATTTTTTCTATTTTTTTCGTCGTTCGCGCGCCCTCGACCCTCTTTTCCATGCTTTTTTTTTTTTTCCACATGTCATTCGTGCTTCATTTCATAGAACTCATCGTATAGGTGTGGTTTTTAGCAGTGATGCTCATCTTTTCATCTTTTGATGCCCTGGACAACGTGTGGGTCCTAGTTTGTTTGCGCGCTTCAGACTGTCAACGTAACCGTAATTTCCCCCTGTTGGTCATTTGCCTGGTGTGTGTATATAAGTGCAGGTTCAGTTTGGTTTGGTTTGGTTTATGGGGGTTTAACGTCCCAAGCGACTAAGGTTATGAGAGACGCCGCAGTGAAGGGCTCCGGAAATTTCGACCACCTGGGTTCTTTAACGTGCACTGACATCGCACAGTACACGGGCCTCTAGAATTTCGCCTCCATCGAAATTCGACCGCCGCGGCCGGGATCGAACCCACGCCTTTCGGGCCAGCAGCCGAACGCTGTAACCACTCTGCCACCGCGGCGGCTTTTTTGTTGCTTTTATCGTTTCTGGCTCTGCAAAGTTGGACTGGAAAGTGATGAATGCTCCGAATTTCAAAATTTTTATTGCTTTTTTTTTGCTGCGAAGTGGTGGCGCGGTTATGCGCTCAGTTAGCGCATGAAAAGTTTCGTCAAATAAAGTTGGAAGTTCAGCGCTTTGTCTTATTTTCTTTATGATTGTGTTCGCGCTGCTGATACATATGGATCGCAACCAACTAGCCCGGCAGGTGGTGTTATTCAGGTCGTTCTCTCCTTTACAATTCATAGATCCCTGGGAGTCCTCATACCCATCCTGGTGCAGTGGTGCAGCGGTTAAGCGATGCGCCACTGCCCTGCGATGACAGGTGCTTCCAGCGGTGGGCCTTGTGCGGCCCAGGTTGCTCTTCCCGAGAGACCAATCATTAATTTAACGACCACCTGCCACGGTGGGCAGTTTGCGCACTCTCGGTGGGCAGGCAGTGAGGAGGCCGCAAGGTCACGTGACCTAGGTGGCCCACCTGCCTCCTATGCTGTTCTCTGGGACCACCTGCCAGACCCGAGCCCATGATTTTTCGCTCACAACGCCGACGCCGGATTTTCTGGGTAACGGAGCCTTTAACGCTATCGTGTTAAAACATGGCTGGCGGTTTAGCATCGCTAGGCACAAAATATTGTGCGAGAGCACTATTTTTCGCAGGTGGACACCACTACCACGTGGTGTCACAGCACGATTGAGGTGCCCACTGGTCCAGTTTCACTTGCTACTCAGAAGCTTCACACAAACGGACACCGCTGAAACCCGGGGAGTGCGGCTGGAGTTGTTTCGTACTAAAAATGACGAATGATATAGTGTGGCTGGGCCAAAGGCGAATTAGGTGCTTCAACACTTCACTTCTGTTTCGGTGTTCCAATCCACTGCGCGCGGATAAAAGTTGGCGAAGACGACGGCATCGAAAGCACACCGCGAGAGAATGGAAGCTCGCCTAGAACGTTCGAAGTCGGGAAGAAGACGAGGGATTCGCTTAAGTATTGGCCGGATGGTCCTGTTTCTATTACCCCCTGTGCCTTTGGACATTTTTTTCTTGTGTGGATAACGCATGCGGTGAGTTTGTAAATCTGAGGTAATGCCTAAGCAGTCTCCCAGCCATGGAGCTCCCCCTGGTCGGCTTCCCCTTCCACCTCATGAGATGCCTCTGGAAACTTTCAACGCTCCGGCGTCCGCAGCATTCCTGTGGCGCTGGTGCCAAAGGATGGTGGTTCTATCTAAATTAACAATCCAGGGCCTGTTCGAGCTGCTTTCCAGGCGGCCACTTCTCTTTATGAGGCAATCACTGAGGTAAGGCAGTTTGTACATGGCGGGATTCTGTGCCGTTCACCAGACCTGTCGTGCGTAAAGATCTTGTAATCTGCTCTTCTTTTGGGTCTCTTTAGTGTAAACAGCTTCATTCCGTCTCATCTGGCCTGTACAAAAGGTTTGGTTCGCGGTGTAGACTCTTGCTTGTCTCCAGTTGAGACCCTCGACCTTCTCTTTGCAGCGGTGTTGTTGCTGTGTATCGCTGTGGCCGGGAGGTGAACAATGAGCGGGTGCCAACGGAAACGGTTATTGCCACTTTTGCGGGTGCTGCATACCCATCAGAAATAAAGGCATGACCCCTAATCGTCCGTGTAGATCCCCTTCGTCTAAACCACTGCCGTGCAGCACTTGCTGGCGATATGGCCATAGTGTTCGTGGCTGCAAGTCCACCTTGCGCTGATGCAAATGCGGCAATGACCATCCAGAAAATTTATGCTCTAATCAAAACGAGAAGTGTTACCTTTGTGGTGGATCTCACGCTGCAAATTCCATGGATTGCCCTTCTCGGGATCATAACCGACCGCAAACACTGTTCGCGGCGGGAGGCAATATCAGAAATTAGAGAGCTCATGGCTATGCAGGTGTGTCAGCCCGTTCAGGAGTGACACTAGATTCGTCTATCTCTCAGGCAATAGTGACTGCTGTGGAAGCTTCAATTGCTAATATGGTTGACAGGAGAATGTCCACTGTCACAGAATGCATATATAATGATCTAGCAACACAGATTACCCAGACCATGCAAACTGGAATGACTTCTGCCATGCCAGCCATGCCTTCGGTAATGACCCAACATTCCTTGCCTGAGCAGTCTCAGCCCCAAGAACAAGTTACTGCTGTTTCTCCACTTCCTCGGTTCACTAATTGAGACAATGCTCAAATTACTCATGATGCAGAGATGGCCGATTCGGATACGCGAGTCCTCAAACGCAGTGGATCCCCCATGTCTAACCCTTCTTCTCCACATCCTCAGCCGAAATCAAAGAAGCAACAGATTGGCTCAAGCCAAAGAAACTATTTTAGGGCAGGCAGTTGCTGCTGCCCGGGTTTCTCAACCATAGGGGTGTTAGAGTTCTCCAGTGGAACTGTCGGTCACTTCTTTCAGCTTCAACAGACTTACTGTACCTTATATCTCAACATAATTCAGACATAATTATTTACAAGAAACGTGACTTTCATCTGAAAAAACACTTCCCATTTGCAAAATTGTTCATTTCACAAGATCGACAGTCAATAGGAGGAGGCTTACCCATATTAGTTTCTTCTAAATTTTGTCACAGGGCTAAGATTACTTTCCAGTACTCTACTATGGACTGTGATTTGTTGGCTTTAGACTGAAATTCCAGGATGCTATCCCTTTTCATTAGTAAATGTTTATTTTCCTTGCGGTATGCAGGATACGATGCTGCTAGATCTCCTGTTCTTTAATGGTCAGAAGTCAGTTCTATTGGCCGGCGACTTTAATTCTCATCATGTGTCGTGGGGCTTTAAGACAAATTTCTGTGGTAAGCGCTTTGGGATTGGGTTACTGATAACAACATTTCGTGTATGAATTCGGGTTCGGCCACATTTCTCCGCACACAATTCGATCTGTGTTAGATTTAACTTTGACCAGCCCTTGTTTTCTTGTACTCAATTGGTCGACTGTGGATTGTAGAACATCTAGCGATCACAACCGATCGTTTTTGATGTTAATTGCCGCTTAGCTCTGGCGTGCTCTCAGCTGAGGTCATATACAAACTATGCGCAGTTTCAGTCCACTTTGCGTTTCACTCTTGCTTCAGCGGTTAATTCTACTGAAGAGCATGCAGCAATTGAGGAATTAGGCTTTTGAGGAATGCCGAAAGAAGTCCGAATTTGTGGTACGTACATCAAGAGGGAACACTTCAACTGGATGGTGGAATGCAGATTGCTCGCGGATTACAGACGCAGAAAGGCTGCATGGAAGAAGCTCCTACACAATCAGTGCACAAAAAATTAGCATGATTATAAGTTCATTGCGGCTAACTTTAAACGCACAATCTCGCAAGCGAAAAAAAATTATGAACCCGAGCATTTTTATTTCCTAACGAAATCAGAAATCGTCGCGAACTTTTCGGATTCTTAAGATCGCGGAAAAGATTCTGGTTTCAGAAATTCACCCTCATGTGTTTTGACCCCGCAAGAAGCAATAGAAACAGTTGAGACAATTGCCAAAGGATTAGAGGAGCGTTTCGCCTCTGTACTTCCTTTGCGCTCCGCGTTTGTGGCGTCAGTGGACCAGTTTCAGCATGTCCCCCCTATTACCCTTCCCGAGCTTTCCCCGATAGTGTTGAGGTTACCAACCGCTGCTCCTGGCCCTGATAGGGTAACATCAAAAATGTTAAGGATCCTCTTTGAGGAGTCCCCTAACTTCTTATTGCAGCTGGTTAATTTTTCAATCAAACATGCATGGATTCCTCGTGAGTGGAAAATCACCAAAGTGATCCCTTTACCTAAAAACAATGGGGGTGGCAATTCTCTAGACAATATTAGACACGCTTCATTGACATCAAACGTGGTTAAGTTAATTGAAAGGGTCATATTCCTGCGTTTTTCTGAGTTTGTGGACAGCAATAATATCCTTAGTCCCTGTCAAATCGGTTTCCATCAAAAATGTTCCATATAGAATGCTCACACCGATCTTGAGAGTCGTACTCTCTTTGTGCGGCATCAAAAAATGCATGGCGTTGGTGACATTAAATGTAGCCAATGCTTATGACAGCGTAGAACACTACATATTATTGCCAAGATTACATACTCTGCAGTTTCCGAATTATTTACTTTCGTGGATATCTGCGTTCCTTGAAAACAGACAGTTTTTTTGTATACTAAATGGCGTCAATTGTGGAAGATATAAACAATCCAGAGGTGTTCCACAAGGGGCAGTCCTGTAGCCTGTGCTCTTTAATATTCTAATCAGCTCTATTTCCAGCCATGAACATATTCGCACGTACGTCTATGTGGACGACATTGCATTTTTCACTGCTGCAGCTGACATTCAATCTCTCTATGTGCGCCTGATCGTACCTGAATTTGCTTGAAACTTGGTTGTGTGACTTACATCTCATCCTTAAATGTAAAAAAGTGTGCTGAACTTGTTTTTCAAATGAAAGATCCTGTTCATATGTCTCTCATTTACCAGCGACAATATTCCTCAAGTTAAGTCATTAAACTACCTTGGTGTCATTTATGATGACAGCCTCACATGGCGCTATCACATTGACCATGCTGCAGCGAAAGGGGCTCATGCTGTGGGAACGTTGCGTAGATTAAGAAATCCCCCGTCTGGAATGCGGAGAGATGCACGTTTGCTGATTTATGTTTTGTATGTCTAACCAATTTTAGAATTTGGATCTGTGCTGTTTTCTGGTACGGCTGCGTATAAAATTCGGCTGATCGTTCTTTTGGAGCGGAAAGAGCTTCGGTTGTGCCTTGGTCTCCCCAAATTTGTGGCCAATAACGTGCTTTATCTTGCAGCCCGTATTCCTCCTTTATTATCTAGATTTTAATTCCTAACTGTTCAGACGTACCTAAGGGTATATGAATCAGATTTAAACCGCTCCTTGTCTGTTTTTTGTTGCCAGCCGACTTCCTTTTTTGGAGTCCTCTGGCCTAGATTTCATACCCCGCAGGTAGTTATGGTACAAAATTTGTTTGATTGTTTAAATGTTCTTTTGTATAACATCCTTCCGACAAAAAAAAGTGGGTCCTCTGTAGAAATTGTCTATGATGACATTTTCCCGTAAAACGCTAAGCATTTACCACCCCGCATTTTAAATGGATTATTTGAAGACCATTTACAAAGCATACCTATTAGCTTAACGATAGCTACTGACGCCTCCCAATGTGATGAAAAGGCAGGGGTGGGAATATATTGCCCGCTTCTAGATTGGTCTTTTTCTGTGCGGCTTCCCGACTACACCCCAATTTTCCAAGCGGAGTTTCTGGCGGTGGTGCTTGCTCTTCGAAAACTAGAGCCAGCTTTCTCTTCAGTGGCTGTCATTGCAGACTCTCTTTTTGTTCATCTCTTGCTTCGGCTGTGGATTCGCCAATCTTAAACACCTTCCATTCATTACTTCCTCCGCATTTGAGCCTTGTTCGCATGAAATGGATGCCAGGTCATAGCGGTGTGACAGCCAGTGAAGTTGCGGACTGCCTGGCAAAGGCGTCCCTCAATGGCCCCGTGCTACCTATCATTCCAGCTACAGCGTACATCACAGCAGCAAGGTTTCGAAGACAGAATTTTCTAAGAATGACAACTGAATCCCTTTTAACGTCTGATGTTTACCTGCACTTGAGGTATTCGTGGCTCAGGCAATCATGCCATTCACGGCAGCTTGAGGTATCTCTATCAAGGCTCCGCTGCCGGATCCCACCCTTAAATTTTTATTTGCACAGGTCTGCGTTGGCGCTTAATCCCGTATGCGTATTCTGTGGTGAGCGCAAAACCATAGACCATTTTTTGTTGTTTTGTCACCGGTACACCCTGATGAGAAGGCGGTTTTTAGAGAAACCACTACAACAGCTTGGCCTTTGTTTGAGCCGCCCAGTCATATTGTCGTTTGGAGCCAACATGCTTGGGTAGCGCCACAAGTTTGTTTTTACCGCCGTCCAAAATTTTTTAATGCAATCAAATCGGCTACCTTGGTAATTTTTTTCAATATTATTGTTGTTCTTACAATTATCATTATTCTTTAACCACTCGGCTATACACCTCAGTGTCGATCTCCTGCGTGCGTTATGCATTTACAGTTTCATTTCGCTGTTTCTTTTTGTTTACTTCTTCCTTCCTCAGCATTCATTTTATTTTCGTTCAGGAAATATTTATCTGAAAAACTCTCACTGCCCCCCAATTCTTGGCCAATCCCCCCATCTGGACATGTGCCATTGTATGAGGGTAACATCAACAACTACTGGCAAATAAACACCCCCACCGTGGGTATGTGGCATTGTATTTGTGGTAACAACAAATAAACACGCGTGATGTTTGGCTGCGGCGATAGCTTTTTGAAATATGTCGTGGTCTTTTACACCTGCGAGGTACCCCGGAGTACCGTTTGAATTCTACAAAGACCCGAAAGATTACTGGAGCGATGAATATGAACGTGTACTGTCGAGAACAGCGAAGTGGAGTGGCCTTGATTTGTCATTGTTTGCGCGTTCAACAGTATGCAATTTGTACAATGTTACAAAAGTGTCGTATGTATTTCAAGCGCTATCCATGTCAGGATTCGACGTGCAAAAAATGCACAGAGTGCTCGCGGTGTTTGTGCGTGCTTCGATTTCAGAGAGAACCAGCCGAACTAATTTGCTTCTCTCACAGAAAAATGGAGAGCTCAGTTCGGCTCATTTATTCCTGTGACATATAGTGTTCAGGTTCATGTTCTTCGCTAATCAAAGTGATTCTTTTCTTCATGCAGTTCTCCAAATTTCACTGTGTCTTGACTTAACCTAATTTTTTGGTGTCGTCTAGAAGCATCAAACGCAGAAGGCTGAGCGGGCTTTTGCGCGAAGTTGTGGTGGTTGTAATATATTAAACGATAGGTTCTCACTGGAATAATTATGTTCTGTGAGCCGAAAACAAATCAGTAAAGATTTTCTTGATTTCATGTGACCGGTTCCGGTTTATCGTTTGTTATATGCCGGAGGGGAAGGTAAGGACGTCTTAAAGAGAGTTAAAAATATGCCAATTCGATCAACAGCAAACAGTTTCTTCTTTCTTTTACATAGCGGTACAGTGCCTGTTAAACCATGGTTGAGAGAAAATGGCTCGTTTGTTCCATCGTCAGTTGACTGCTAATATGCCGTAAACCGCGAACCATAGACCACATTTTCCTTGACTGCTGGGACGCAGTATTCCCCTGGAAAATCTTGCAGAGGACTTTAAAAATGGACTTGCCAGTCACGCCATATGATATAAGGTTTCTACCTGTCGATTACGAAGAGGGAATGCCTTATGACTTATGTTGCTCGGCCGCCACAGTGTATGAAAAACGAGACTGGCTTAAGACACGCTGATGTGGATTCTCGCTTAGCGAGGGAGTTTGGCTTATGGTATATGGGGGTTTAACGTCCCAAGGCGGCTCAGGCTGTGAGGGACGCCGTAGTGAAGGGCTCCGGAAATTTCGACCACCTGGGGATATTTAACGTGCACTGACATCGCACAGTACACCAACATCTAGCATTTTGCCTTCATCGAAATTCGACCACCGCAGCCAGAATCGAACCCGCGTCTTTCAGGACAGCAGCCAAGCGTCATAACCACTGAGCCGGCACGGCGGTGCTTAGCGACGCAGTATTTAGCCGAAACTGTGGCGTATTAAAGGGAACTTACCGTAACAGATGCCATTGGTGAGTGATCTGGCAAACTCAAAACGTTTTTTTCTAATCGCAGTGCAGCTTCAGTTGCGGCTACCACTTTAAATGGTGTTATCTTTGCTCTGCTGTAATTTTTGTTCACCCTGAACAGGAAATAAATTTAAAAAAGCGACGATGGCGTAGCGGTCTAATGCAGAGGCCAGTGAACGTGATCTGTTCGTGCCGCGGTGGGTCCGAAACCCACTCGCGGCCTACTGTTTTGTTTTATTAATTTTATTTCAGGTCAAGCTTCCCCAGGCAGGCAGTGGCAAAATCGTCAGTGGGGGCTTCTTACGAGTCCAATCTTGAGACATGAAAACGCACAACGACTGAATGTGGGAAATGGGCGTCATAAGTACTAGCGCACTAAAACACGCAAGTTCAGCCCCATGGCCTTGCAATTGTGCAGAGGGATTCAGGAAAGTCAATTTCAAACGTCGGGTGCTGCGCTGACCGGGGCGACGTTCTTTTAGGGGGTCGGCGGTTCTTTTCACTGCTTTAGAGAAGCCATCGCTTTGACACGTCCGGACAGCAGCCTTCCAGAGTCCAGTTTTTACGGCATGGCCAGACGTCAGCTTGGCTGTCCAGCTTCACACATGCTGCACGGCTGTTTAATTTCTTTTTCTCTGTTCTTGCCAGGACTTTCCGAGTTTTGAGAAAGCAACAAGAGCGCGCTGTTGCGTTCCGTTGTGAGCATGACGAGAAGCTTCAACGCGCGAAAAATTTGCAATAAATCCAGTCATGCGTGATGATTGTTTTAAAATGCTGGTGACTAGCGTTCTTCCCATGTGAAATACAATTCACTGTCGCTCAAGATGGCGATATTCTGTTTTTACAAAAAGCCGTACGCTAGGGGTCATGTAGCTGGCGCTGCTCAGACAGCACGCATAGTGAATACTCAAAGCTTATTTTCAACCTTGTTTAACTGCCTCCCATATGAGATTGCAAACCAAAGCCGAGAAAAAGAAGCGTTAGTCGCAATGCACAGTTCTTTCTCAAAAGTAAAGAGAAAACACATATATCTAACATTAGCCTGTGGGAAGAGGCTCGCAAGGCACTCCTGGAGATGCCTACCAAAAGTCCAGCAACTAGCAGCCATATTATTGGGTACCCTTGATTCATGAGTGAGCTAGCATTGTAGTGGCCGTACATTCGAGGGTTAGGCCATCCGTTGGGTACACCGTTTGCTGTTTTTCACTGTCGTGAATATGTTTTCCGGAGGCGGACGGACCACTCATTCACCGTGACGCGAGAAATTCTGCCTGAACACTGACCGTCCTGTGAATCTTCCTTGATGGTCTTATTGGTCAGCGTGTTTTTCGTTATAATTTACATAATAAGCTCCGAAGCGTCTCAACTCGGTGTTCGCGTACTTACGTGAAATAGTTCTTTGTAAATGGCTTGATTACTCTTTTTTTCGAGCATTCAATGGTCTAAGGAGAGAAGTGACCACCGGGGAAATCTTCAGCGAGCACCTCATTTAAATCGCGTCTCAGGGCAAAAAAGCGACGACCTGTTCACGTGCTTTTTTACTTACGGGACATCAGTCGTTGCCTTTCTTTGCTTGTTTCTTGGAGTTCTGTACAGAAGCGTCTACATACATTACGCAAACCGCAGCGACCAACAAAAAAAAAACGCGCCAAGCCGGAAGTATGGTGCAAAAAAAAGTAAGAATGCAACAGGAGGGGCCACCGGTGTCCCGCCAGCATGCGATTGCTTCTCTCCGACGATGGCCCGAGGGTAGCAGCCATAGCTGGCGAAAAGCCGCAGGCCACCTCTTCAGATGTCATCGTAGCCTCCGAGACCGGTTCTTCTCGCGAGTTACTTTCAAATCGCCGACCCCACAAACCTTGAGGGCAAAGGCTCCACTCCTATATTTTTTTTCTCTACTTCTGCTTCTCTCTTATGCCCAGGAAGAAATGTCGTCCAATTTGTTCACCCCGGTATCCGGTCCTTTTCTGGCTTTGGGCTGTCAAGCAAACCACTCTTTTTTTTTTTGCCCGCTCGCTTTTAGCTCCTTTTTCTTTGGTTCAGAGTCGCATATGTCGCCCTTTACACGCTTGCCGTACGCCGTACATAAGCACGGCGGGGCCACGACACCTGTGCGATGTAGCATGCCCTTTCAACGCTGACAAACGAACGTTATAACGTTGATGCGTAACCTCAGAGCAAGGTTTTTTTCTGGTTTACTTTGTTTCTTATCGCTTGCAAAACTTGCTTGCATCCGAGGTGACCCCGACGGGCGTGTTGGCCGAAAAGATTGGAGGATAAGAGAATGACACGAACAAGCCGAAAAGGAAGGTTTCTTAAGACGGACGACGTGGAGAGAAGTACTGCATGATTTTAAAGAAACGCGAAAAATAAAGTTTGGTGTTTGTAAAGTTCTCTTTCTTTTTACGATCCTCAAAAAAATGGTGTATATCTTTGGATTGCGAGGGCTCCAAGCAGCGAACGGGACGCAAATTGCATCGTCCATTTTTCGTTGTTTCTTTTTTCTCCCTGCTCTATATCAGCTGCAACAAAAAAAAAACAGTTGTCGAAATGGGAATAAAATAAAGCACGAGCAAACATTGATGTGGGGAAGTTTTAGCGCAAGCCTTCTTTTTACGAACGAATAAAAGAATGAAATATGCCATGAAACGTTTTCGTGCCCTGACTGTTATCGAGCATGATCCCAGGTTAGAACGAGAAGGAGGAAAACCGATCCTATTATTTCGAGCGTAGCTACAAAAGCAAAAAAACAAAAAACAAACGTAAACCTCAAGCCGAAAGGAAGACTCTGTGACGGGTTCGAGAAGGTTGGAAATAGTACCCATCGGTTAGTTTGGTTACACAGAACGCAACACAGAACAACCTGTAACTCTCAAATGTTCCTGTTCAGGACTCTTTCTTTTCTGCCTGTATATATGCGGCGAAATAATGCGCAGCCTCTAAAGTGTAAAACCATGCGTCAAGTCAAACGGAATTCTTAGCCCATGTGATCTCAAATACAGCCCGCAGGTACCAATACAATGTCTGGCACCGCCTGTACGCGACTGCAGAGTCCTGCAAGTTTTTGGCTTTCATAATTCGCAACCAGGGAGAGGTGAAGCAGCCGCGATGACGCTTTGGCTAAAACATTTTGCTACTAACTCCACGATGAGGAAGCTGCACAGGGCCATAGCGGGTAAACGTGTACCTGCTGTTGATGGACATCAGGTGATGAAAGCGGGCTGGAAACTGTCTGTGATCAAAATTAGCGCATAGAATGTGAAACGACGCTGATCGAACTGCGGACTCAGCCTCGGAAGTCAGCCAAAGAGGAACGTTAGGAGCACCAATCACATTGCACGTCAGTTTCGTCTCCTTATAACAAAGTTCATTGGGGTTTATGATTTCCTTGTTTTTTCTTGCATCATTGCTTCGTTGCAACCATATATCACCTCGATGGTCGATACCAAAGGCCAGCGCAGCGCGCTGAACGAGGAAGCGACCACGTTCGTGATAAATTTTAATAGCATTCGCAGTGTTAAGCTGTGCAAAAATTCAAATGTTGTCACTGATTTTACTCTATAGGAGAAGTGACTCCACATGTCTCTTTACGGAATCTGCCTATATGCCGTCTATGTACTCTGCCTAAGAGGAGCCTACCTAAAAGGAGCTTGTAATGGTCTTTTGCGGACTCTTCCTCCAACAAAATAATGCCTTCTCATGCGCAGTCGCAAAGTCATTAATTGTTAGCAGCTTCGGCTCTCTGGCAGCGACACACAGGAGTAGACAGCGCTCTTTGCCGGCCGATGTGTGTTGTTGAGAATGCAATGCGCGTCGAAGAAGATTGCATATAGTTTGACAGGTAACAGGCAAATAGAAATTGTCGTTTATTTTTTAGACTACGAGAAAAATGGCCCGTGGCACTCATTATTAAGCAAAGTTTTCCTAATTTCATTAAGAAAAACATTCAACTTCGCTGCTATATTCATTAGATTTTTTTTCTTTCAGCGCATTGCATTACAACAACATTCCAATGCATATACGTTATCTTTAGAGGCAACTAAAATTACATGAGAGCACAAAAATGGCAACACGGACGAGTAAGGGAACAGGACGGGCGCTGAACCTCAGGAAGGTGGCCAATAAATACGGCGTCGACGTGGTATTTTCGGCGCCTCGAAAACTAGTCGGAATGTGTTCTCGCATTGGGAGAAACAAAGTGCAAGAGTGCGCCATCAGACACCTAACTCCACATGTTGGGTGCAAGAAAGATGTGGTTTACGAGTTCCCGCTTACATGCGGCAAGGTGTACGTTGGACAAACCGGACGGTGTCTTAATGAGCGCCTGCTTGAACTCAAGAATTCATTAAACAAGAAAGATGCCCATCTGCCTGACCACTGCCAAGCCTGCTCGAAAGAGAAACGTGTAGCCTGCAAGCCTCGACTATCGGATTGCAAAGTGCTCTTGAAAAGCAGAGATAAGACAGAACGTGAGCTCGAGGAAGCCTTCTATATCAAGAAGCGAGGTGATTATTACATCAGTGACACGTCAGTTGTTCTTCGCCCCAGTGAAATGCTGTTTCTTGATGCACATCTGTGAGAGGCGATTGTATGTCAACTGCGATTAAGAGCATGGATAAGGGCAGGGGCTATATAAACGCTCTTCCTTGAATATATCCTGTTGAAAGTGGAGCGCTCGTCCTGTTCCCTTACTCGTCCGTGTTGCCATTTTTGCGCTCTCATATCTTTCACGAATACGCACCAACAAGCCCAGTTGCAAGTACTTCTTAACTAAAATTACGGCGACATTCGGAGCTTTAAGGAAGCTTTTGCGGCCTAACTTTATCTCTGGAGGTAAGCACACCAGTGCCTGAACATCTATGGCTACAAGAACCATGGTCTGGATAAATTTAAAATGTTAGTTACACATACATTACCCGCAATAACGGAATAAAGAATTTATGTATGCACTAAATTAGATTTTAGAGCAAACTACTGCTCTGTGTTGTATAAGCCTTTAAGCATCTGTTTTTCTTCTCTACAATAAATTTACACTAGTTTTGTAGGCACCACTGGAGACAAACCTTCAATGTTTGTCCTGATTTTATTTACCTTTCAAAATATTTGTGAATAAAAAGTTCGTGCTCACTAGTAAGCATAGAGAAGCAGTGCTTGAAAACCTCGTTTGAAGTTGCGTCAAGCAGTACACAAGTTCTATTGCATCAGCTGAGCAACTCTTACTGCGAAACGATTAAACTTCAGGATTGTCATGCATCTCGGTGCAGCGCAGTTGTGACGGCTTTTATCTGCTGGTTAAAAAACAAATTCCGCCAGCTTAGGTCAATTGTCATTAAATATTTTTGAACATTCAGTCAGAGCTCTGAATTTGACTAAAGCCGTAAAAAAAGCCCCAATTGGAAATTTTTGGTGAAGATGATTGACTCACTCTAAACCTTTTCGAAGCGACATGTGCACAGCTCGAAACGCATTACAAGAAGGCAACTTCCGCCATACGAACTGCCAGTGGTGCGCATTAAGAACCGTGTGAGACTCTGACTTACCTTGATATAAGGGACATGACAAAATGGCTTTCTTTAGCTCCAAAAAAGCTACTTTCATAATAAAGATTTTTTGGCAATCAAGCAGTTGTACCTTTAAATTTTTGGTTTTAAAGAGAGCGCCAAGTGAGCATTTTCCCCTCGAATTCAAGTTTCTAAGAGATATTGAACTGATTAATCGTAATTGAGTGGCAGAAATTGACCAATTAAGGCACTTCGCTATGCTCGAAATGACTGCTAACAAAACTGTGCCACGTTGGCTGTCCAACAATGCTTCATTAAAGTTTTATGGTACCACTTGTGACATTTAAAAACTGGTCGTACACGCTCAAAGAGAACATAGAAGCGTAGCGTTTGGCGCTGCGACAGTGGCAGTAGTGAATTGCAAACGGTGACCTGGTGTTGTTAACTATCCCGACACTTCTTAAGAGCGTGCCGCCGCGGTGGCTGAGTGGTTACGGCGCTCCGCTGCTGGCCCGAAAGACGCGGGTTTGATCCCGGCCGCGGCGGTCGAATTTCGATGGAGGCGAAACTCTAGAGGCCCGTGTACTGTGCGATGTCAGCGCACGTTAAAGAACCCCAGGTGGTCGAAATTCCCGGAGCGCTTCACTACGGCGTCCCTCATAGCCTGAGTCGTTTTGGGACGTTAAACCCCCATAAACCAAACCAAACCAAACTTCTTAAGAGCACCTTTTCAAAACAGGAAGGTAGATCATACGGAGGGGAATAATAAGATAAGTTCAATACGAATATCACTCGCTAGTCGCAGCGCGCACCTCTCGACAGTTCCCTTCGGTCGTTAATGACGGGCGCTGTCTGTGTCGTGTGGCAGTCGAGTTTTCTACGGGTGATGGGCCCGGTCGTTACCCGGCGCAAGGAAGACTGGCGTGGATGGATGACTAGCCGTCCACTTTGGCCAGACCTGCCTCCTCACGCGTACAAGATAGCCGGGCTCCCCTCCAACGCTGCTCGCGCTTCTTTACATCATTTCTTTTTCCGCCGGCTCCTTCTCATTCGCTTTCTATGCGCATCTTTATTTCTCGGCCTCGGTGACCTGCGTCCCGGAGAAGTGGCGCAGAGCCGTTGACTCAGTATTTCATCGGTATGTTCACTCACCGATCTCTTTTTCCTTCGCGAGCTCCGCCCGATTTTTTAACTTTTTTGGGGGGCGGCCCCGAGCAGAGGAAAAGCTGTCGAGCTTCATCTCTCACCGCCGTGAGTTGCCAGCGCAGCCCTCTTTTTCTACCTTTACGAGTGTCTTCGTCCTTGCGAGTGCGTGCTTCATTGTGCCTCGCAGACTTTGGCGCACCCGGCAACTTCATCTTTCTGGGTGACCGCACCGTCCGTCTACCGTTACACGCCGTCTCCTGTCCGCCACTTCGCCAAAGTGGACGTCTAGCTCCTGCTTGGAGTGGGCGTTGGGAAATCACTTCACGCAGAGGGGATTCGCCACTTTATTTCTTGCTGTCCAGCGCCCGTCTCTCTGCCCCGTGTGTACCCGCGGCTCCTCACCCTTTTTTCTCGCTATCCCTCTACCTCTTATTCTGCTTGCCTCCATTTGAGCAGCCAGCAAGGTCTTCGCTTGCCTCTTCAGGTGCCAATTAAAAAACATCATGAATATCCGGTGCTATGTTCCATCACTAGCAAACGCACCTTGAATGCCGGCAGGTTAAGCCGCGTTGAAAAAGCCTATGGCGTGTCAAGAGCGAGGTTGAAGTTCAGAAGTCAAGGTCATTGCTAGCTTGCGGTGCTGGTATTGCGTTATGCTGCCGGAAAAATCTCCACCGTAGCAAGGCTTCCCATCAATGAGCAAAAGTGCGTGGAAAGGTTGTGCGCCCAGGAGGTGCGCTTCTACCGCCCCCCACGTGCAACTCGAAAAGATGCTATCTACCACCATCGGAGTTTATAGTCCAGTTTAGTGTCATGAGCATATCAGCAGTCAAATTTGAGAGGCCTTTCTCCGCAATACCCGGTTCACAAGCAGAAAAACCTTGTCCTTCAAACCATATCGCAGCCGTGTTGCACGACTCTCCAGAGGTGCGAGCAGGACCCGCCTGTTCTCCTCTGCGCGTCGTTGTCCCATCCTCTCCGAAGACTGGCTTAATTGACAGCGCCCACAGCATGGTATGTAGATCGCCCAGGGCGCTTAACGTAGCGTGCAATGTTTTAAAAAAAGTAAAACAAGAAATAAAAACAGCTGCTATGCGTTTCCGCACTTAAAACTGCACTAACATTCTTGCGGCTGCCTTGTAAAAGCAATACTAACCAAATTAAGATAAATTTTTTGACGACAAGAACATCGTGAACTGTTTCAATTAACAGCTGAAAGGCGTCGAAAGAAAATTTTAATGATGTAATTTTCGCGAGCGTAGCTTTATACGGAATACTTTCGTGTTCTGAGCGACGTGCGCGATACCTAACCTGTTAGCAGCAAAAGCCCAGATTCTGAACCTCCATCGCTGCTTGCGCAAGTCAGTGCAAGCGCGGATCCCCATACGGGAGAGTAAATTTTTGGGTGAAATGGTCAGACACAACTCTACGACAACTGGCCCAGCGGAAAACGACACAGACATGAACTTCACACATACGCCAACTTTCAACTTTAGAGCGGCCGCAATTATGCGCTCATTAGCCCTCCTGGCTCTTGCACTACGCATGCTGAAAGTTTTCTCTTGGGTTTCGCAAGCAGTGTGTAAAATATTTCTTGCGCTGAGGCTCCGAATGAAAGGCAAATGAGCCATTGTATATTTAATTCTTTGCTTCTTTCATTCTTCTTTCTTCCTTTTTATCTAACCCCCTCTTTCTTTCTAGCTTTCCTTTGTCTATTTTTATTTATTTGTTCGTTCCTTTCTTGCTTCCTTATCTCTTTCTTTGTATATCTTGATCCTTTTCTTTGTTCCTTTCCTTCTCTCTTTCTTTCTCTCTCTCTTCCTTTCTCTCTTTCTTCCTTCCTTACTTTATTCCTTCCTTCTTTCCTCGCTTTCTTTCTTTCTTTCTTCCTTTTTTCTTTCACTTCTTCCTTTCTTTCGTTTTTCTTTCTTCCTTCCTTACTTTCTTCTATTCTTTCGTTTTTCTTCGTTCCTTCCTTCGTTCCTTCCTTTCTTCCATTCTTTCGTTTTTCTTCGTTCCTTCCTTCCTTCCTTCCTTCTGTCCATTTTTCGTTCTCTGTTCCTTTATTTCTCCTTTCTTTTCTTATTTCCCTCTGGAATTTCTCAATTTCTCTTTCCCTCCCTTTCTCTCTCTCCCTCTGTCCCTCCCTCCGTCTCTTTCTTTCTTTCTTTCTTTCTTTCTTTCTTTCTTTCTTCATTTCTTTCTTTTTTTTGTTCGTTCTTTTTTTCCTTCTTTCCCTCTTTCTTTCCTTCTTTCTTTCTTTGTTCCTTTCTTTGCTGCTTTCTTTCCATTTTTTCGTTGTTTCTTTATTTCGCATCTTTTCTTATTTTCTTCAGGACTCGCCACTCTATTTCACTTTAGCTCCCTCTGTCCCTCCCTCCGCTCCTCCCTCCCTCTCTCCCTTTCTTTTTCTCTCTCTTTCTTACTTTCTTTCTTCCTTTCTTTGCTCCTTTGCTACGATTTTTCGCTCTGTTTCTTTATTTCGTATCTTTTCTTGTTTCCTTCTGGACTTCTTCTATTTGACTTTAGCTCCCTCCCTCCCTTTCTTCATTTCTTTCTTTCTTTCTTTCTTTCTTTCTTTCTTTCTTTCTTTCTTTCTTTCTTTCTTTCTTTCTTTCTTTCTTTCTTTCTTCCTTTCTTTCTTTCTTTCTTTCTTCCTTTCTTTCTTTCTTTCTTTCTTTCCTTCTTTCATTCGTTCGTTCCTTCTTTCTTATTTCTTTCTTTCTTCTTTTCTTGCTTTCGTTGCTACGCATTTGGCATTCAGCGCAAAAAAAAAAAAAACTTGCCTTTGTTTGCGCTCGAATCATACGAGGAAAGGGCTGTAATGTTTAAACGACCAGTTAGCAGTTATGATTCAGGGAATAACATTTTACTCCCACAGAGACGTAAAAATCTTCATGCAGAACGTTTTGGCGCGTGCACGAGGATAACAGATCACACGTTTGATTTCACATTGTCTTCTATGTTTCCGCATATCGAACGGGGTGCCAAAAATGGCGGTTGCCAAATATAACGGCTGCCCATACATGCTGATAGTGCCTCTACTATCTTAGCATTTTATGATAATCGTCAGCGGCAGAGGCTACTAACCACCAGGCGTATTTACTAAACACTGATGCATATTTGCACCGTATACTGCACCGTTTATAGCGATAAAGGATATTTTCACGTTGAGGTGCAGCTTATTTAAAAGAAATTAAAGCATTAACCTTTTAAGTTATCGTTACATTCGGATGGAATGGTCTAAAGCAGCATTAGAAGGTTAAAAAATAAGAATTACTTGCACTGCATGGCCACAACAATCACTCCGTATTATTCAGCATAGCTGGATTTACGAGGGACATCCAGAGAGGGCAGTTACGGGTACTCGTCTGGTCGTAGTGCACGAGGGGGGGGGGGGGGGTCTGCAATTTTTTGATGTCATTATTAACCCCAAACGAAAATAACAAGAAGGCAGAGAGTATTTTCACAATAGAAATGCCATCCTATTGGAGTACAAAGTATATTAGTGTCAATGCTATTGCAAATTTGGTCGAATTTTCATAATAGCCGGCTACTTTTTTCTTCGTGAAGAAAGTATTTACAATGATGATGGTATGCTGCGCAGGTGTAAAATTTGACTAAACAAAGCGCAATGCATAAAAAGTGAATCTTCAGTGGCGTCCAAATAAGAAAAAGCTCTATTAAAGGCTATGCTTTGTTTACTGAAAGAAATTCCCACTAGAAGAGTGCAGTAGTTTTTGAAAATAGTTGATAACCATGGTATAACAGGAAGCAAGACTAAGTTTAAAACATGCCCACCTGTTTTATTATAAGTAAGTTATATTTGAAAAATTTATTACAAGTTTCATTACAAGTATTACAAGCCTGTCCACTCTGATTACGCTTGCGCTTCTTAAAACCATCACAAGATTCATTTGAGTAAGCCCCCTTATATCCTGGCCAATGCTGAACGGGCAGTTAGTAAGGACACTTTGGCCCATCATAGCGCTACATCTGTCCATCGATTAACACTCTCCTGTTGGACAGCATGGCGGAGACTGCTTTTGCTTCCAAATGTTGCAGTTACAAGCAATAACGCGAAGTGTGGGCTGTAAAGGGCCAACATTGACCACTCATTTTGCTCGGCAAGCCAGGGAGAACACTTTAGGCATAGTTTAAGGGTCTTGTGCAGCAGAAAATGTGGCTGCCAATCCCGGATTGGTTGGCTGGCGTGGCAGCTTAACGCAACTGTTTGTTGTAGTGGCGCCGGCATTCGGCGGCTGCCAGAACTAAGACGCATCGCGGATAGCTGCTGCATCAGGAGAAACAGAACCGCAACTCGGCGCCGTCCCAGTCTCGCGCCGAGTACACGCACTGACCTTGAGTGAACGAATCGGTTTTCTCTCCTGCCAGCATCGCAGTCAGTCGGGGCCTGTCTGTCATTGGCGGCATGACACTCATGCTCAACATTTATTCTACGAAAAAATCTTTCACAGGTCGTGCACACTGAACAAGAACAAATTTACCATCTAAGAAACTCTTCTGCTAGGGCACCAAAGATAAGAAGAAATTATAGTTCTTAAGCAATACTTTACCAAATCAGTGTTGTAAATAAAGCGCACTAATTAAATAACTCATTCATAAATATAGAAGGGAACACTTGCAAAGAAAACAAAGTAGAAATGCTATTTGAAGATCTTATGCGTATGCGTGGAACCGTATTGCTTGCCTGACCTCTCCAGTGTGCAGCTTCACGTTAAGCTTCCCGTGCATGCGGCAATGCACGCTTTACAGGCAAATTATGAATGTTATATTTTAGGTCAACCGAAAACCAGGAAGATTTTGAAGCAACTTTGTCCCACTTCATTCTACGTGAAAAAAAAAATAAAAATCTGAGGGCACTTAAGCCTGCTTACAAGGAGGGATGCGAAAGCGTGTGTTTTGAGGAAACGAAAGGACGCAGTAGCTCTCAGATATCGACATCTCGGTGGACACCTCAACGGCGCCTTAAAGCATGCATCTCAAGGTGCATATGTCATCGGTCCGAACCTCTGTCGCAAATCTCAGAAAGCATGGAATTGAAGGTGTATATGTCATTGGTCCGAACTACTGTCGCAAGCTAGCCTCCAACTTGACGAAAGTATGTAAGCTATATGCAAAGAGAAACGCTACGACACTACCCAGAATGCACTACGACGAATGGTTGCTCAAAACTTTGGTGAATATGTTCGGGAATACTGCCATCACATTGAGGTCAATTCGTGACGACATCGCTAGGATTTAATGTGCACTTCCGATGTCACCCGCCGCGGTGGCTCAGTGGTTAGGGCGCTCGGCTACTGAACCGGAGTTCCCGAGTTCGAACCCGACCGCGGCGGCTGCGTTTTTATGGAGGCAAAATGCTCAGGCGCCCGTGTGCTGTGCGATGTCAGTGCACTTTAAAGATCCCCAGGTGGCCGAAATTATTCCGGAGCCCTCCACTACGGCACCTATTTCTTCCTTTCTTCTTTCACTCCCACCTTTATCCCTTCCCTTACGGCGCGGTTCAGGTGTCCAACGATATACGAGACAGATACTGCGCCATTTCCTTTCCCCCAAAACCAATTATTATTATTATTATTACTATTATTATTGTTGTTGTTATTCATTAATAATTATTGCGATATCTGTTGCTCAATCCAGCGCCGTCGCTTTGGCGGACGCGGTTTTGCGCCGCTCCTTTCTTTGCATAATTCTTTACTTTAGTAATCAGCTCATTATTTATTTGAGGAAAGGAAACGTTTTTCATGAAAGGAAAGGAAGTAGTAGCTCTGATCTCGACCACTCGGTGGACACCTCAACCCCGCTAAAGCATGTGTTTTGGGGAAAGGAAACGTTTTGACGAAAGGAAAGGGCGCAGTAGCTGTGAGATCTCAACACCTATTACATTTTGCTTCCACATTTTGCGGGCACCTTTTCGCCGACATAGCCTAGTAATGCTTTCGCATGAAAAAAAAGCTTCGTATCCTGCACAAGTTGCTGTCGCGTTAAACTTGACTTTTTAGTTTCGCATGTTGACGACTCGATAAAATTAGTGGAACGACCTTTAAGTTAATAATGCTTCCAACATCCTGCACTGCTGTATTGCTATTTTGAGCCATTTAAACGACTGCAATACATTGCAGAGCGTAAAGTTTTGTCAACGTACTGTACTTGCTGTCTTCACAGCTTTGTTCGCTGGAAATCTTGTCACAACTTGCTGTTACATAGCCAAGCTAACAACCTTGTACGAGGTCTTGATCGCGAGAATCCTCTTCCCTCGTAGAGTTATCGTAAGTCGTTTCAGAGTCCTTCAACTGTGTGTTATGGTCATGTAACGTTTCCGTCACTATATGGAAAAGCTTGGTGCTCTGCCCAGTGCGGCCGCGAGGGGGCCTTGCCATCAAACAAGGAGAATGTTCTGGCGAACGGCGGAGTAGGAGGCTGCGCCTAGGTGCGATTAAAGTGACGCTCTGCGATTTGTCGTTTTCTTGATCTGGCATTTTATCAGGCGCAGTTTGGATGTCTGTGAATACTTTTCTTTTTGCGAACAAACGAGTGCTGTTTGCGAAAGATGCCTTCGCCATGTTGTGTGACGGCATGCCGGTCTGGCTACAGGAATAACGACGAAAAAGTGCCACTTTTTACTTTCCCGTCTAACGCCGAACTGCGAGAGAAGTACAGACACGCCACACTCGAAATTAAGATGGTAGCTTCTCTTTCCATTCGCCAAAAGTGCTTGTTTGTGGGAAACATGTTGATACCACGGATATCGTTCGGCACGACGAGTGCGTAGTGAATGGAGACGCTCTGCCATCGCGACGTGAGCTGCACAAGCTGAAGCGTTGCTGAGATGTACGAAGGTCTTCCACGATACTTAACCAAGGCAAAACCACGTTCTCGATCATGGGAAAGCGATGCTGTATCCCGTCAGATGTGTGCGCACCAGCGGGTGCTTCGGGAAACTTGTGCCTGAACTACCCGGCTATCGGCGAAGCTACTGTAGCAGCTTATGATGGTGAGCGTCAGTGCAACACAGATCGCTCGCTAGTGTCAATGCGTCATAGCTTCAATGGCTGGAATCATACCTTTACATTTTTTTAGGTACTGTACAAACTACACATTCCCGTTTGGACAAACACCGCTAAACTCTAAAGCCTTTGATTGACCCTGAGCTGCACAGACTTAAATTGCAGCTTCGCGACTGTGCGTGCAACATACACAGCCAGTGGAGGCAAGAAGCTGAGCTACTAAGAGCTGCCATGTCGACGCTTCTTTTCGTGCTTTTCGTTGCATACGAGAATAAATTGTTCACTCTGTGCAGGCATTCACTCTTTATTTTGCGCATCTACACCGCCGAAGGCGGTCACGAGTAAGTTGCGAAAATAATTTACCTTACCATGTTGAAGAAGACCACGGCACAGCGCTGTAGTGCTTACCTAAGCACGCCGAAATTCATGACCGCGTTATTCGATCGGAACGGTGAGAGGCGCCATGCCGTAGCATTGTCACAAAGAGCGGCACCCTGTTGGTAAAATGGCAAGGCTATAAACGCCAGAACGCACGTTTTATGAGCTCTAAAGATGAACAAGTTAAAGTGCCCTTTGCTGCGCAATTATCGAGAGCAAAATTGAATTCACTGTGCTTCCGAAAGGTGAACGCCATGGGCCGCGCACTGCAATAGCCAGCTCGACGTTCTGACGCGTTCATCGACTAAAGTTAGTTACGCATTAAACCCTCCATTAGAATCTTACGTCGCATAGTGGTAAGCGTACCGGAGTATAACGCAACGGGCTGTTAAACCTGCAGTCGCGTCCACTAAAGCCAGGTCAGTGACACAACCGTCGCACATATCCAGTGAGTGCCATCTGCTAACGCGGCCTTTGTCTTGTCTTGCACTGCTCGCAGTCATGTATAAATAGTAGGTAAATGTACATAACCTATGTTTGAGCAATCTTTCAATGACCCATTAAGCATGGCAAGTCTCTACGGAGCAACCAGACGGTCACAGGCAAAGAGCCTGCCGTGGCACTGCCTGCAGCACTTTTTCTCTATATAAACGTCAAGCGGGCTAGGATTACGGGACTAGCTGATACAGGACCTTCGCCTCAATATCGCGTAAGATATTAAAAACACTAAATAATAGTGGCGCCTCGAGCGGAAACAAGTTTTTCTGTTTTCTGTGCACACCATACGCCGCCAGCGTGGTTTACCGCTCGCGGCTCTCCAATCGGTGCTGGCGCCCTATAGCGACCGCTGTTGTCCTCATACCAAAGTTAGGCGACAGTCTTATGACAATAAGGAGTATTGGCGGAGTCTGTTAGTGCTAATACCAGAAACGCATCTTCTTTGGGCACAAAAGTTAGTCCCTGTTAGAATATCTATGTTTCATTATAATACAATCTGGTTTGACTCTACCATTTTTTTTTATTTGAGAATAGACTTCTCAAGGATCCCTCCAGCAAGTCCAAACCCACATAAACTGGCCACTCTTCTAACTCGCGCGGCTACATCACTTGTTGCATGGCACTGCATATTCAAACTTACCGCGGAAATTTTTCATGTTCGGTGCATCCCATTTACTTTATAAAGCAGTCGGAGCTAGTGGGTGTGAGCGCAGGAACCATTTATAAAACAGATTTTGCAGGAAACATCATTTTCAGCATGTTCGCGCAGCATCTCATCGCGCGTTGTAGTTTTCTTACAGTTAAAAGTAAAAATATTCCCATTCAGTAACGTGGTGCATGTTACTGGCGGCAAATGAATGGCTGTATTTACTAATGTCGAGGGAACCTAGGTTTGCTTATTTTAATGCGTTAGCATTAGACAACCCATGTGGGGAAAATCTGCCGGTTTGTCCGTCCGTTGGAGGCCTTGATTGGCAGGTGGCAAAGTGAAAAGGGGGAAATTTCTCTCTTCGCTCTCGGTGGAGAGTGCAGAGAGAGTGAAGACGAAGAGACAGTGGGAGACGACGGGTGGGGAAGAGCAAAAGGGGCTACGGCGTGTCACGCGGGGACTGATGGACTGGATGACGCTACCCGCTCTCAGGGTCTCAACCAGTCAGGGGCAGGGACTGCTCCGTCCGGAGGAGCACTAACGCTAATGCATACTCTGCCGTATCAATCGCGTTGATCGCCTATAGAAAACACATATTTTTTAATCGAAGCCTTGCCTAGAATTTTAATGGCTTAGATTCGAGCAGCGTAGTTAAATTAAATGTGTTGTTACGCTCGCGTTTTGCAGTTGAAAGTAGTCTCGAAAATTGTCACTTCAAGATAAGTTTAACTGAGCATCTTAATGGATTTCATTACAGAAAGTGGGCACCATCCCTGTATCACCATCATGTACAATCATGCAAATGATCTCCTTGGTCTTCCAAATGAAAACAAACCTGACCATACTCATTCCTTCCGCCTGTATGCAAAATAAGAAGAAACACCACCTTGATATGTTTCCACATGTTCTCCCTGAAATCCCGTAACATGCGTGGTTTCTGGCGCACTAACGCCTTCAAATGACTCTGCAGAAATGTGTCTGGTGTGGAACGTCTTACGAATTAAAGGCTAAAATACAGAGGAAGACTCAGGCAGCTTCTTGTTCCTGCCCGCTGCCGCACTGAAAAATACAAAGCGCTGGGCTGTTGTGTGTTTGGGCACTTCAGAACACCACTTTGCCAGCAAGTTTTGGTCGTCTTTGATTTGCAACCTACGTATGTGGAACACATATGTTGAACACAAATGAGGACTACATATGTGGAACACATATGTGGGGCACATACCAGGAAAAAGCTCCTCTTCGAGTGAAGTGATGCATGTTTATCACGGACGCCCCCTAATGAGCAACACGACCGCCCAGACCTACCCGTCTATAATAGAGCGAGTGGAGCACAGCTAGGGCGAGACAGCGATTACAGCTAGAAGCCAAAGGCGCCGACATTCCACAGTAATGGAAAGTAGATTGTTAAAGTAAGAAAAACAGCGGAATAATTGCTCAAGCCTGCCGCGGCAAAATGACAGTCCATTCACATCTGCAACGGCTTACTTTAAACCTTGTACAACGACAACGAATCGCGAAGTCCTCAAGACGAGTGCGCTCCTCAGCCCGTGTCTTCCGTTATTAGTCTCTGTAAAACGGCCCCGTCGAAGGGAAAGCCCGGCGCATTCCTCCTCGGGGCTCGAGACTGATGGTGCCAATTTCATTTTCTCCTTTTTTTTTTTCCTCGTCGTTCCACAGTGACCACGGGTGGCGGCAATACATCGAACGAGTGAAGCAGACAAACACATTGGCGTAGATTCGATTTGCGGACCCAGGGGCACCACTCAGGGTAGGCCATGTCGATATTCGCGCGGAGAGTGGTGAGGAAGGGCCCGTTGAACGGCCCAGCGCCAGTCGCCAGGCCAAGAGCCACGATGAGAAGAAGCGGCAGCCAATTCAACGGTCGAGTTGCCGCTCGGCCGACCGAGGCGCGGCCAAGGCGCGCAGCAGCCAGCGGCGCTGAGGGGCGCGGCACTTGGCCACAGCTGCTCCGCGAGGTCCTGACTACCGCCGCGATCTGGGTCGCCGGGCTGCGCCGACCCTGCTATGGCACCGCACCCCCGCGCGCTCTCGCTCGCCCACTCCGCCGCCCGACCGCTGACAATCGAGTTTGCGATGCACCGCAACGTTCGCTACACCAAGGACTAGCGGAGGAGCGGAGGGTGAAGACGAGCGTACGCTGCACCTTCTTAATACATCTTCCCAGCTACACACGGGGTAGCCGAGAGCTATTTTCACTTTCACTCCGCCGTCCCGCCCTCCCCCGTGATGGCGTGCGATTAGGGAACTTTCTTGTTGCTCCGGCTGGCCTATGTGGGGGCCCGGAGCATTTTGTTTGTTTGGTTGGTTGTTTTTTCTCTTGTGTCGGCGTCCACGCTCAGCCTATTTGCACCGGCGCCTTTCTCTCTTCCTCCATCCTTTCACTAACAAAGAGCTCCGACGTCTGAGCCATCCGATGCTAGTGCCAAAGAGCCCAGAAAATGCAATTGCCAAACTCGGTATGCATGCAGTGCGGACCTCTTCTCCACGCCTGATGAAAGCTAAAAGAACGGAATGTGTAAATTTCAACCCGATTTTTTTTTTGCTTCAACCACAGCAACATGATCACTCATCTTGGTGCTGCAAGGTAGCAAGATTTTGTGGTTTGAATTTTATTCCAACTGTCTTGCTTTCTCAACGATACCATAGTAGAGAGAGGTTCTTGAGAAATCCCCGCCGACAGTAAGCCTATGCTCTCGACCTAGATGTAAGACATGCGAGCATTTACAAAGCGATACTACTGTTAGAAGCATGGAGCGAGACGTCAGCTTCGATATGAATACTAGCTGTAACTGCGCGTCGCCTAATGTTATCTACATGCTTCAATGCTCCCCTTGTAAGAAACAGCATATCGGAGAACCCGGGCAATCAATGAGAGCCAGACTAAATGGTCATCAAGTTGACACAGCAGATAAGCTACAGAAAGCACTGGCGAAACATTTTAATCAACCCGGTCACAACTTCGATGAATTTAAACTGTTCATCAATCAGGCTTCAAATCTGCAAGGGACAGAAAATACAGAGAGGCATTCCTAATCCTCAAATTTAAAAACTTACAACCAGTAGGAATTAACATTTCCAGAAGGAACTTAGAATGTCTCGGGTACATCCCGGAACAGGCGTAATTCGTTAAACAGGCATTGCACATGGTCAGATCATTTACCAGCACTTCATATCGCCACATTATCGTTTCCTTCACCCTACCCTTCCGCCCCGGCCCGTCCTTTACATCCTCCATGACATTTTTTTTCTCTCTCTCTTGTCGTCCAATATAAATTTAGCTTGTACCCTGCATTTCTCGCCATCATTCAAGCTGTTGAGACAGCTTTTAGCTCTTGACCCTTTCCAGGATCCATTGTTTCTGGAAAAATAAAGAATTGAATTGAATTGGATTTCTCAAGAACACTTCGCTTCCGCATTGCTTTCCCCCCTTACTCTTCCTTTCATGCTTTTTCTGAACATAGGCTCTAACGATCTCAACCATAATAATAATCAGAATCAGATTTATTTATGCATGAAATGAATGTTTACAGCATAGCGTACAGAAGGAGGTTCCGAATCGTACGTAGTTATGGGGTGCTGCGAAACTAAGATGGGAGGTGCCAACGAGAACCTGGTTTTCGGCAAGCTGAGCAACGTCCAGAGGGCTTACACGTGAACACTTTAAAGAACTTGGATATTTGCTTTTTTAATTTTGCACAGTACAGTGGCACCGCAGGAGACCCAAGAATAATGACCGGTATAGTTGAACCATCTATCCCACGGACGCACCTCACGACCTCTATTCAAGGAAAGAGAGATTGCGGACAATCGCTGGTAGTCTCTTCCTCCTATATGAAATATGTGAGATCCATGATAGATTTCTACTTACGATAAGCCTTGGGAAGCGATGAAGTTTCACGCCTAAGATCGCTTTACATTTAAACGTAAGCATCAGGCGTCATTGTTTACCCTGCAAGCGCTACAATAGAGCGCCTCTCAGTGAAAAACTCCCTGCCTTGCGGACCAAAGTAAGATGAAATTATAGTTACCACCTATTGAAATCTCGCTTGAACGCGCAACGTGTGATGAGGTCGCGTAACACCTGACGCCCAAATGCAATCATCCTGTATTAAGAGCTGGCCGAGTGTGGCAGCAAGCCGAGACGACCAAAGAGTGCAAGGTTGAAGAGTGATGCACTCAGTATACAACCGCGGTACGCCACGGAAGGTGTAATGTGATCATGTTGACCCTTATGCAGTGTGCAGGAATACGCAACCGCCCATTTCAGCAGACTCCGAAACCTCAAGAATGGCCTCTTGAATGACATTGTCGGATGTGGCTTTAACGTACAGAAAGAACACCATGTTTAATCGCTTTTATCTTTAAGCTCTAGACAGACGAAAGAGGTTCGTTTACTTTGTCGACCGACGGGTAGCTACAACGAAACCCAGGCATACCATCTGGATATATGTGGTAACGTTCCAGTATTCATTCCAGGCAGGTCAGCGCCTTCATATCGATGAGTTTGCAGACAGAACTCACCAGTGAGATCGAAAAATATGACATGACACTGAGTGAAGACTTGGGAGGTTCGTTAAGTGGAACCAGACGACTGAAGTTCCATTCGTTAGGCGCCAGGCCATTCGCACCACGATTTGTTATACAGGTCTAAAGGAGCATGCCGCGCCTCTTGGCTAACGTTTGCAGGGAAGATTGTCACTTCATCCTGTCCACGTAACAGTGGCCATCTACAAGTAGCCATCGCAGCCTGTCGTTCCACCATGGAAAGCAAAATATCTGCACACAGATCTCGAATGTCACGAACTTCGCTGGACATCAGATGTGCAGCCGGTAATGCCGGGCCTTCCACCTTAGCGCAAAAGTCTTAAACTACCTCGGTATCATAGCGTCTTGGGTGCAGCGTGACAGGCATCAAAACGTGGAGCTGCTGAGGAGATGCTTGAAGGCCACGCGCAATGTTCGAGGCGCGAGACGATGACTCAGGAGGATCAGGGTATTCGCAGAATCATTCTCAGTGCAGTACGTGCAAAGTAGCAATGTGGCGGTAAATTTTCATTTAGTTCGGAACCGGACTTTGGGCGCCAGTGTTCGTGTTCTGCCCGCCGTCGAAGTGATAGAAGGCGGGGTAGTTCAACATCGAACTTTGTGTACCATAGCACTGGACTGATTAAGTCCTCGACTGTTTTCATGGTCTTTTTAATTTGACATTCCAGGACTGTAGAAAAGCTTCTTCTACTTGGGTATTCCGTAAATGTTTTGACCAATGACCTGTTAATACGTCGTAAAAGTTTATAGAAGGCAAAAGTGGCACTGTCTTAAATTTTAAGCGACTGCAGATGCAGTCGCTGCCACGAATTGCAATATCTTTAAGCAGCAGGACGCCGCAGGTAAGGCATCAAGAAAAAAGATCGCGTCTAGACAGCTGCTGATACTCGGTCTTGTAATAAAAGCAGCAGCGCCATCATTTAGGCACTGAAGGTCAAGATGGGAGGCGAATGAAACAAGGTTTTTTGTCCTAGAAGTAATCCAGTGGCCGTATTCCATAAGCTGTCCATTTTAAATGGCCATTTCGTGTCCGTCTGGTCCTCTGTCGTTGCCCACTCAGATATACCTGCAGCTTTCAAGCGTCTGTGGAAAGCGACCCGGCCATTGGGTTGTTGGCGACCGGACCTCACTGTTAGCTGCACTTCGCAGCCAATTGCAGCCAGTGGACAGGATCGGTCGCCTGCTGCAGACAGAGCGCTTCGATGCACCACACCATTGGTTGCATATTACTGCCAATGGCATCAAATGGTGAGGTGTGGTCGCCGACCACCCAAGGGCCGGGTAACTTTTCACAGACGCTTGAAAGCCGTGGGTATTTCTGAGGGACCAATGATCTAGAACCAGACGGACGCGAAACGACTATTTTGAAATGGACAGCTTATAGAATACGGCTGCAAGTGTGGCATCTACCAAGTCATGTAGTCTTTCAGTCTCTAAGCAACTCGATGGCAATATTTGCGACCCTACAAGGGTTTCTTCTATTGAAAAGCGAAACAATAGGCTGGGAGATACTTGAACCCATCAGGAAAAAACGCGAGGTTCTTAGCAGAAGTGCACGAAGTTTGGCTTGTTAGTGTACATTCCTATTTAAAATCGCACAAAGCGCGAGACAGCGAGGGAGACATAATCTCCAACCGTTCGAGATGTCTGTTTGTTCCAAACATGAAGCAGGTTCTTAGCAGCAGCGGAATTCAAACTCAGTACATTTTGCGTACGCGGATACCTCGCCATATAATGAGCTCTGCGGTGATGAGAAAACCGCCGAAAGAACTGATGCCTCGACGAGTCCGGTTCCCCTGCAGTTCACTAATCCGGTCTGCATATACTCTAATCGAGTGTCTTGCCTAAGGAGCGTAACAAATGGGGAGAGGTACTGCGCAGCCACCGATGGGCGCCTTCCATCGATGATTCCATACCTCGAACTTCCTTTGCTTTTTCAACAGTATTGGTACGCGCCCTAGCTTAGCTTCAATTCTGACTATGCATAAATTCAGTAAAATGTTATCGTACCATGTGTACTTGGTAGCAAGTTACTGCCATTGGCTATGCATCGTGCAAACCTAGACCTAGGAAATGTGAAATGATTGCGCTTATCGCAACAAGTGCGCGGCCATGTGAGAGAGGATTGACTGCACTGGACGCTACTGCCTTACTGAAATAGCACCGCGTCGTGGAAGGCATAGCTGGTGACAACGTGTCAGTAGTTTAATTCGCAATGCTCTTGACACCTAAGAAGCGCTTCTTGACTGGCCGAAATTGTTTTTGTGCGGCAAGGAGTTTCATCAATCGACGCTAATTATCCTACACGCATTGATTAACTAACCAACGAATAAGTGAAGGGGTAATGATGCTCTATAATTAGTTTAATTAGCTCACGCTGCGACTTCCAATACCCTCCACACTTTCAGTCCGCCAGACATACGTGGCACGGCTAGAGGTCTTTTCTCTGCACCCCCCCCCCCCCCACACACACACACACTTCCAAGACTGCCTGTATAGGTCCTGCCTCTTTAAGGTTTAATATTTCTCAAGGCTGTAAATAATACTGCTTATCAATTTATTAATAAAAAAGGCCGATGCTTCTTTCCGAAGCAAGATGGCTTGTTTTCTTTTTTACAAGCGAATAGCTTTTTTGACTACCGTGGCACCTTTCTTCATCTGATCGAATGTCATCACCAGAGGCAGGAAAGAGCGCCGGGGGAAGGGGTTTCAGGAGAAGGGGGCGGGAGTTGGTGGATCGAGCAAGGCCACGTGGTTACGCGGCGGATGATAGGGGGTGTTGTTGTCCGTTGTGATAAATGACAAGATCTTGAAAATGCCACCAAAGCGTGTACTTACCCAAGAAGAATTGCATGGGTGGCATCATTCACGCGTCGAGAAAGCATGCCAGTGCTGCTCTTTCTGGTACGCGTGTTGTATTTCAGTGATACGCAGACATTAACGGATAATTCAGCCGAATAAGGACGCTGTTTGCTTCTTAGATGTTAATCTCCAGTGATTTCTGTATGAACTTTTTTTTTGCGTTCGATTTGACTCAAGAACCTAGTAACGATTGCACACCCGAAAGAGGCGCTCAATCGACCTTTAAAACTCATTTGAGCAGTGTAACTGAACTTGCGTTCAGCATGCGCAAATTTGGCTGGTGCTTCCGGTGAATATTAGAACATACTCAGTAGTTTCGGTAAAAAAATGCATATTACCTTTTAATTCGCAATTTTAAACACTGCGACTAAGAACAGGTGTTCATGCGTATTCTCAGGCTGAGTATGCAGGAATCTTGGACCAAATTCGCGTGTCACTGCACGCAAACGGAGGTTAGAAAAGGTAGGAAATTGAAAAGAGCTGGCAAATAAAATAACCAGAAGAAACGCATTTAATGTTATGCGTAGTGTTTCGCCCAAAAACGTTATCAATTTTTAAAACTGCGCTTTTTGAGCTTGAAGAGCGCTTTCTTCCATTTAGAATTGTCAGCGGTGATGTGCACGAGGACGAAGCTAAGACGCGTTAACTACTAGATTGGTTAATTAATATTAAATCTTAACTTTCTTATTCTTACTGGTAAGCTTATGATTTATTGAGTACGCAGCTCGCGCGTGGGAGCGGTGATAAAAAGCGCGTGACACCCGCGCTGCTGTGTGACGTGTGCTTGTAGGCGTGGTTCGCCCTCTCTACGGCCGCACAGCTTCGGTTTCGCCCGTGCACGGCCCTAAAAATCCTTGGGTTGCAGCTGCGACCAAATTAGAATTTTCGAATATATAAAAACTGATATGAATATTTGTTATCGTGGGCTACAAAGGTCTCAATAAATGAGGAGGTTACCAGCAACAGTAAAAAAGTTAACGATTCAATATTCAAAGTTAACCAACGTGCCATTTAACGCGTTTTAGCTGTTTTCTGAGCAGCATCACCGCTAACAATAATATGCCGAAGAGAGCGCTCTTGTGACAAAAAAGACCTTGGTTTTCAAACTGCTACCACTCTTAGGCGGAGCACCCTGTATGTTAAGCGTGGTGACGGCATTTGTTATGCGTATATGGAAGGTAACGGCGTTTTTTCTTCTTTTTTGACGTCAAATGCCCCGCAAAGGACTGCTCAATGCTCAGGAAGGGTCATAAAATTATTTCGACAATGAGTTCACTCAGTCATTCGAGTCGAACATTTACTCTCCCACCCGATTGGAGGGGCCTTGTCCCCACTGGCCAAAATCAACGCGACCGGCTTGCTCGTCTCAGAGTTTGTCAAGTCACGTGTCTCTTCATGAGCCCCTATTGAAACTCTTCGCTCATACTAACGCTTTGTATTAGTGTGCGCACAGCAAGGTGAATCCGTTAGCTGATCTGCAGTTAAACCCGGCTACAGCGGTGACGCCTGGAGTTAAGATGCGTAGCGCCTCCTCAAGGCTGTGACGAGGCGCCGGGCGTCGCATGTATTCCTCGTAGATTTGCCACCCAACGTCAGCGCTGGAGAAAATATGAGCAGCGTGACATTGAGAAGCCCGGAGAAGGAATCGAAGCGTCGATGAAAAATGGCAGAGCCGCTTGATCTGGAGCGGAAGAGGTCTTTCTGTTTTGCTGCCTGCCTAGAGCGGTTGCAGAGGCGAAGCGTGGGTCTCGAGAGATGTTTGCGAAATCGCACGTTATTGCTGTCCTGTCCCACGGAACCACAAGACATGGCTCCGCTTCTGGCGATCGCTGTCCCACGTTCGCCGTGTAACTTACGGCGCTGTCAAACAGTGGCATCGAAATCGCGCGACAAACTGAAACGAGAAAATCTTCGCCACTTGACGCGCAAACTCGATTTGGGAAAAGTAACACCAAAAATAAAAGCGTCTGAGGTACTGGACGGAACAAGAAGGCGAACAAAAATAACACTGAGGCTGGATGAGCTAAATGATAGACGGCTTCGCGTTGTTTCCGCAAACGCGAAAAGACACAAGCGCTTGTGTCTTTGTTCTTTCTTCTTGTGTGGTTGCATGCTTTAGTGCTGCTATTTTTTCTTACAGCGAAAATTATAACAGTCAATAGGAGAAAATATACGCCATATTTGCTTTCAACTTTCATTCCCGCGCTCGAAAGAGAAAGATAAAACTAAAGAAAGCTATTGCGAACGCTTTGCTATATTCACTGAAAACACACAATAGCCGAATCAGGCTAGTGATTGTAAATATAAGTTCCCCTTGGCAACAAATTGTTAGCGGTGTAGATGTTTTTATAGTTAGGTACCTTCAAAATTTACTTAAAAGAAGAAAACTGGAAAGAAACAGTGTTAAAAAAAATCCGTGAAAAGGAAAGGGTTTTTGATGTATAAGTGTTCCTTTATTTCTCCGTCGTGCCTCGACCGATGTCCATGAGGGTGCGCGTTGATCGCATTATACAGCGAAACTGCTAGCGAAATTATTTACTGATATGTCTGATTGTGGCCCGGTAACGCGGATCGGCACGTTTGTCGTTCATTTCTTGCCCTTCACTCTAGGGCACTAGTGAAGTGAATTAAACAAAGAATGTAATGCGATAGCAATTGATTTTACGTCAGGAGAAAAATCCGCTATCCGATGCCACGAAAATTCACTGATTGGTCGAGAAAGGTCGAGTGACCTTGTGACGTCATCGCAAGCTGCCCACCCTGGCAGGCGTAAATTAAATCCGTCATTGGTCAAGAAAGGGCACGTCAACTCGCGACGTCATCATAATCTTCCCACCGCATTGTGAGCAAAGCGTAGCGCAACAGTCCGAATATGGCGGTTGATGAACCGAAAATTGCCAAGAAAGTGACGAAAACACACTCGGAGGTTGCAACGGAGGCTGTAACAAATGTGAAATCTAAGCCGATCGCATTCCACTCCTACGGTGACTTAAGCGTCCCCATAGATTATTATCACTCTGTGGCCGCACAAACTGCAGGCGTCCTCCGAGATATTCTTTATTTGTGGCTGTGTGTATTAAAATGAGTAGAGGTGGCTGGAAACCGTCCATTAGACGTTGCAGATTTACCGATGCTCCAATCACTCTCGTCGCGCGGAATCTAACCGTCTCGATTTCTCGCGCCGTTTTGTATTAGTTCCCCTCCGAGATTATCTTTGGCTGATGCGCGATGATTTACAGTGCTTAAGAGAGCGAAAGAGATATTAAAAAAAAACGAAATGCCTGGCTCATATTTTTATGCGTCTTTTCGTGTTTTTGCTCGCCCGAATTGTGTCGGTGCGTTTTCGCTCCGCGAGCGCGTTATTGCTCTCCCGTTGCCGCGGAGATTTTTTTAGCGCGATACGATCCGTTTTTTTTTTTTTCATTTCGGCTGCTGGGCGATTTGTCTCGCTCCGACATCATTCGCGCCGCGGACGCCGAATGAGCGATACCAAATGAGAGCGACGCGACACTCGTCACTCTCCATTCCGCTTCTTCGCGCCAGCTCGCCCGTTGCCTGTGTGTGTGTGGCAGCGCCGCTGATATTGAGCACTGTTGTCGATGCCGCCTCTGTGTGCATTGTTTCCGCTACGTTGCCGAAAAAGTAAACACAACCTCACAGCGGTATAGCAACACACGCGCGTACAGACAGAGAAGCGCGCCGATGCAAACAAGAATATAAAGAGAAGAGCCGATAAAATCGAAGCGAATAAGAAGAAACAGGCATAAGCGGGCGTAAGTGGACGACAAAATGCGCGCTCCGCGCCAGCCATTTGAGAAATGCGCGCGCCCTATTTGCGGGAAGAGCGGAGGGGAGGCGAGAGAGAGCGGACGGCAGTAGTGTTTATAGAGAATCGCTTTGCGCGCCGCGCGCTGTCGCATCGTCGCCTCCGTGTTGAATGTTGGCTCGAGTGGTTTCGGGGGCGCGGATGTCAACATCCGCGCCCTCCACGTCCGTGCGTTTATGTGCCGGCCAACGCCTCTGCTTCGCCGCGTATTTGTCGTTTCCGTTCTGCCTTCCCGTCTCTGGATGTCCGAGCGACGACGGGTTTCTCAACTGCCGCGCATTTTCTCCGCTCATCGCGCCGTCGCAAATGTTTCCTCCTTCGACGTGTTCGACCTCTTGTCGCTGCTTCTTTGCATCGTCGGGTTAACCTCAGTTTCGGTTGTTACTTCATAACGAACAAAATAAATAACACGCACGCACGCACACACGCACACACACACGCACACGCACACACACACACACGCACAAGGGACGAGACAGTATCAGATTAGCTAGCAGCGACAGTTGGTAAGACATCGCTCCTGCAGTTTGGTGTTCTTATGTACTTAGCAGAGGGACCGGCGGCGGTCGTCCACAGTAGCGTTCAGGGTGTTCAAGCGGGGTGAATAGATACACAAAGGAGCTAAAAACGGGCCATTTTGTCCGCCTCTTTATGTCTGTCAGAATACACTGCTGCTTTTAATGAAAAGAGCAACAAGAAAACAAAAACTTATTCTCCGCGAGGTACCCACCTTAAGATCGTATGTTTTCACGTGGCTGTCATTCGTTCATCCTGAAGAAATACGAAGACGTAGAGCCTTTCTTGTTTTCAAACGTGGGTAACTATGTGGTTTTTGTGAAATTATTTTGAACTACATGGCATGGTTGTTTGCTCTCGTTATCCACGGTAAGTCGCAGTTTTCCCCCTTCTTCAACAGGGTGAGTTGTTGGGCTAGTTGGTGTTCGGATTTTACAGGCATATTTTTAGCGCAAAGGACGGGACGAGATACAGACAAGACGTCTTGTCTGTATCTCGTCCCGTCCTTTGCGCTAAAAATATGCCTGTAAAATTCCCCCTTCTTCTTAGCCTAAAATACTGGCCCGCAGTATTCGGCAAATGAGCCAAGAAACAAGAAGGAACACGTGCAAGATATGAATAACTAAATGTCGGGAGCAAAATAATAAAAAAAAATACTGGTACTAGTAGCTCTAAACGTCACCTGAACGTCTATAGTGCGAGGAAGACCAGCAGGGCCACTGCCAACAACATCGACTGAGTTAATTTTACTCCACTAAATATCTTGTCCGCACAGTCATGGCGTCTTTCGAGAGGTCGTTGGTAGCCCCGAATTGTACGTCCATGGACAGACGTCCATGTCAGTGAGGTCATAGTCGGTGGCAGAAGTTAGCATGGCAAAAGGAGAACGGGAGATAAGATTTTTCAGCTAGCAAGTACACAGCCGAGAGAGGCCTTCTCTTCGCCCCTACGCTGAGTGGCATCACAAATGATGGCTTCTGTAGCGCAGCAGTCAGAAGTTAGCACCTTTCTCTCGTCATTCCAGGGGAAATCTTGCGCAAAACAAAAATAATCTAAACCTAGGAGAGGAGCGGTCTTTTATCCGCATCTGCCTTTTGCTCCTAAATTATGAGTTTAATTATGCGATACTGAGCTCACAGAGAGAAAAAAGCTAGTCTGGTACAATCAGCTCACTATGGACAGTTGACCTCTTGAAGCTCAATCAACCAAGTCTATCATGGCTCTTCATCGCTATTAGAAATTAGACTCGAAATTTAATTTCTCTTTTCGTCTAACTCACACGCCAGCGTAATCCATTTTTGAATAAGTAATCCTAATATGCCCAGTGATATGCGATTCTACTCTCAATATGCTCCACGGGTAAAGGATACCGGTCTGTTAGCATTCAGTACTTATATTCCTGCCCCAAAGGCTCATGTAGAGTAAGGATAGGCATTGCTGAAAGGCGTTAAATGCCTCTATTTTTGCTTCAGTCCTACTTTATGCCTCAAGGCAGTCGACCCCGGAACAAGGAATGCCGTTTGTGCGACGACAACGCGGCCGCCACGCCCCACATGACGCTCGGTGGTGGCACCTGCAGAACTCCGTGCGTTGCGGACTGAGCTGACCCAGTGCTGACGGCTCAAGGTGTCGGCAGGGCCACGCCCCAGCCGCACGCCGCCATAGACGGTGGCGCTCCGCGGACACCTGTCAGTTTCATGCCGAAAGGAGGCCCACGGCGCGATACGACCACTGCCCGTCCGAACCGGGGCCAGGATGTGGTAATCAGTGCCGCCTAGCGCTGAGGAGCGGCGGTAGCGTGCCCCTAGGCTGCGAGCTGCCGGCGGCGGCAGCGCAGCGCTGATTTGTCAGGCGTCTAGTGTTTGGCACACAAAGCGGCCTTTCCTTCCGGCCCGGCGGCGATACCTCGTCGCGTATCGGCGACGGATCGCAGACAGCGTCTGATCGATGATCGCCACTTCCCCCTCTCACAGATCGGACATGATTCCCGGAGGCGGCTTTTGCCCCAAACCGCCCCTGCGCCTCCCGGAACTGCGCCGGTGCAGCCAGCGCTATAGCGGTTGGGGTCATAGAGAATCGTTCAGTGCATACCGCCCAAGCCTCACCCTATTGCAATGCGTTTATTTTTCCCTCCCTCTTTGATTCCTCGTCACGTCGGTGCTTAACAGTACAGTTGGAAAGCCCTTCGCTCAGAGTCCTTGTGTAAGTGATGAAGTGTTGATAATTTTAACCTAAATGGTAGCGATCTTCATCCTCCTATGAAGCGACTATCATGCTAGTAAGAACACTGCCACGAAAAAAATTGAACTAAAGCAGCTTGACACTATTTTAACCTCGAAGTCTTTCAAAAGGGGACACAACGCATCCTTAAAAAAATCATGCTGCATGAAGTAGTGGATGCCTTTGCAGTGTCGATCCATCTCGTCTCAGTTAATTATGCCTAATATAAATCTTGGTCAAATAATGCATAAATTCATCGATATAGACTGGTGCCGGGCCTATCAGTCTCATTTCTGATTTTTTTTCCCGTGAGACAAAATTAAATGCTCTAGCTGCAGAAGGCTCGTTCCTGCTTCCACGGAAAAATATTACATGTCGCGATTCTGTTGTGAAATGTAAGACTTACTTGCGCAGGCCCAGACTCGCGTAGTCTAAACAAACATGGGTGGCTGATATGACGAGCTAATACTCGGGTTGACCTTATGGGAGTGCAGAAACGGTTGAGAACAAAGAAGCGGCGTGGCATAAACGAACGCTCGTCCGTCTCAAGTTGTCTCTTTGTCCTCGTCCTTTCCTACCTTACCTCATTGTCTGAACAGAGGTGACGTCGGTCCACATGACTGTCGCCTACTATTCTCTCAAACTTTTCCAACAAAAAAAGGCCTAAAAAAAGCCCTTCCGCACCTTTTCTCCGTTGAGGCTAGGTATTGTTTTTTCCCGAGGTGATTTCACTAGAAGCGACCAGTGGGAGTACAGGGAATGGAGCGTGGGAAGAAATTTAATATGCGCATTTGTACAAGACTGCGTTTATTCACGACAAGGCACAAATGTTTGATGTTTTTCTTGCTTTTATTCTCTTATATTACGACACTTGCACCTTAAAGTATAAAACAAAAACTCATTGTTTTTATATAGGCGCCCCAGTAAAGCGGAAGACCACGTTTTTTCTATTTTCACATCAGACAATGGTAGCTTTTTTCGTAGGTGCACGTCATTGCAGCCTGAATGAATATTAAAAACAAATTGAAACACAGGCACGAAATGCTTTCGTGTTTTTTTTTTAATTTTGCATTCGCTTGCAAATATCTTCCTTCCTCGCTCTTATGCAAATATCTTCCGCGTGGATAATACCGTACGCCAGACAATCCATAGGGCAAACCATTGTTACCAGCCTGGCTGTCTACGCGCCAGCGTGGCAGCTTTGATGACCTGCGTATAGTTCCCACATTTTGCTGAAATGGACGAGGCAGAGATTGGGTAATTGGGCGTGATTGAATAAAACATTGCTGAGGTAGAAAAAAGGGCAGGGGGCCCTTAGGTTTCGAGTAAAACCATAATTTCAGCAATTTCTGATCCCCAAGAGAGCTTCAGAAAAAGTGGTTTAAGCCCATTTCTATCTCAAAACTGCTTCGTGAAAACAAATTTTGCCAATGGCAACATCTGAACTAAGCTACGGTACGGAAGTAGCTGCAACCATAGAACTACGCTGAAAAAAACCTCCACTGTTACTTTTCGGTGATAACGCCCTATAATCCCCTTTTTAGTCTTCGCCATTGAAGGAAAACGTTCACTTCTGGGTGAGGGCAAGGTAACACTTTAAAACTTTAACACAGAACACAGGTTGGCATCGTTGTACGGGATTCTATCTCTCGCTTACATATACGCTGTTTTGCTTCGGAACTGTGGTACGTGCGCGAATTCGCAGAGGTGACGGTCACATTGTTTTTTCGCAACTAGGGCGCGTCAAAGGATCGGCAAGTGTATAATGGACGAAGGAAGGCAACAAATCAAGATGAAAATAATATCGAGAAAAGTTCCTGGTAGCAACAACAAAAAATAAAAGTGTGCGTTCGTGATCATTTCAACACGATAAAGCTAAGGGTCCCATGTAGCGGAAAAGCCGACGTCGTCGACGACGTCAGCGTCATTGGCCGTGAGCGAAAAATCCCCGAAAAATAGTCTGAGGAGCAATCTAAGCGCAGGTGGGCCACCAAGGTCACGTGACCTTGTGGTGCCGTCACAACCTACCCACCGAATACTGAGAAAATTGCCCACCGGGGCCGGGGGCAGTTAAAATAATTATTGGTCGATTGGGAAGTGTAACCTGGATCGCACAAGCCCCACCGATGGCATCACCTGCCATCGCAGGGCAGTGGCGCATCGCTTAACCGCCGCACCACTGCGCCAGGAGGGGTATGAGGACTCCCAGGAATCTATGAATGCAAAGTATGTAAGGGCCAATTCCGGATATATGGGCATCAACTCATTAACCCTATAGCGTCATACACATAAAGCCGAGCTGAAGTGTACCCTCCGGTTTTTCTTAATAAAACATGCCTTTCATAGCCTCTCAAAGGAATGAAAATTAATAGTATGAAACAAACGATCGTCGAATGTTAATTCTACTGATTGCAAAATAACCTATAGGAACATAAACTCCGACCATTTTTTAGAAAATCTCTGTTGCTATCCTGTTATCGGACAAAGAAATAACACCCGTTTTTCACCACCAAGTATAAACAAATATAAAACCCGAAAAGAAGGGGCCCTAATTATAAAAGAAAAACTCACATACATCGACAGTCAATTATCTTAAGGCAGTGTTGGAATTGTTGGCCCGTGGTGCCGCGAAATTTCAAGTGTTAAATCGGCAATCATGTTAGTAAAACCGCGTTACACCTGCTGCGTTGAAGATTATGTCCCACGAGTTCCTTTCTGTTTCTTTAGAATGGAGGGCCCTCATCGTACTAGGGATTCATTCGAAAATATATTCTTGAACTCGTAATACACAAACGTCGCCGACGCACTCAGACGATCTTCGGGAAGCATATTGGTATGAAGAAAAGGAAGACGAAGAAAACGTGCGAGAAACGAATAACTGCAGCATTAGAAAATATGTTCCCAGGAAAATTAAAAAGATATATTTTGGCGCGCTGCTTAGAAGCCATTCTCCTTCAGAGAGCGCCACAAATGTTCTCTATCGTAAGATCTCCCACGGAAAGGAGGTGTAATAATCAAAGTCCCGGCGAAAGGCAGGGCTGCAATAGAAATCTATAAAGGTTTATATGTAGATATTTAGGGAGTTTCTCTAGTCTTGAAATCAGGAATTGAAAAAAAGCGAACTCCAGGGTCATGTGCAAACAGATACCACACACAAAGCTCTCGTTCTCATCTGGTATGATAAGAAAAAGTGATGCCACGAATTTCAATAATGACGCACACGTTACTGGCACGCAGCAAAATCGCATGAAATGAATAATTTTATTCTGGCGCTTTTTGTGTGTGTGTGCGCGCAGCCGCCAAGTACAATTGCTGTGTCATTTCTGATGCTAGTTTCATTGTAATGCACGCGTTTTCTCAAACCCTTATAATCAAAGTGGTAGAAATATTTACAATCTATTCTGCTTCAAAACGCGCGCGCATTGTTAGAACTTTGTTTTTCTAAAATGTTGCTTAGTGGCGTTGTGTAGCTTTTAATAGCGATGCTCCGTTTTGGCGTGTAACTTTTTGCTAGTCTGTAGTGCTTGCACCCCCGAGCAAATAGGTTTCTTGCATTTAATAGGACTGCAGTCAAGAAAGTCAATTTTCTTCGAGTTACAAAGCGCGCCTGTTCCAGCCTAGTTCTTTACCACCTGTGTGATCATCGGATTGCAGCGTTACGATACTTTGATCGGTAGCTCCACGATGTTAGCGGCCCTGTTTCTCTAGTGTCGTATTTTAGCTTTGCGTTAAGCTTGTGGAATGCAGCTGAAGCAGTTTGTTAGTTTGCCAGGCATTCTTATAATGGCTGCGATGAACAATGGCCAGTTACAAGGCATTACAATTGCGCATTGCGTTACACGCAGTACTTTTAACGAAAAGCAGCACACATGAAAGAGAAATACACGAATAATTTAGACACCTATGAATACGAATGAGTCACCTTAGTACTGTCTCCACCTTTTGAAAGAAAATAAGGTCAGAAAATTTTTGAATACCCAAGGTGTGCGAAATGAGTTTTAGCTAAATAGCAACCTGAGCTAGCTGGCTCGGCTTCGTGAATTAAAACTGCGAAACGATTTCACAGAACGAGAAAACAAAAGTTGATATCTAGTCCAGCTCTCTCTTCGTCAGGTTTTTATCTGAGTCATTAGACGTGAAATTATCTGCACTCTGGGTCACTGTTCTCAGAGCGGGACCATGCTCACACTTATATAGGCCATGTGCGAAATATCAGCTGGTCAGTGAGGATGAAATATACATTCTACTTTCAGCAACAAAATTACTGGTACAATAAAATGTGGCAGATAAGTAGGACAATCAGACGCAAATTCAAACTAGCGCAAGCGTTATAAAAAAAACTGTCCAGCTATACAACAGCCAGTGTTATCTAGTCCGTTTTTAATATTAGTGTATTCGAAACGTCCTCAACTAATAATATTAGCTTAATCTAATATGCACTTTTCTCTTGCACATTATTCCACGACTTTTTTTTTACATCAGTGCCAAAAGCGCTTCAGTTCAAGAAACTCTATTACCGTAGTCCCAGGTTTTATAGCAGACAGCATGACACTCTTTTCGCATTATCCTGTCGTGGGCGGAAAGAAATCAGAGTTGAATTCACTAGGTTTAGAACAATTATCGAGGGCGCAAGAGGCTGTTAATGAGCGCGTTGGCAGCATGGTTGTACACGTCCGAGCCTTCATTCTGCTGCTGTAGCCAACTATCCTTAAATCATATTTTTTCGTCCTTTTTTTTACAGATCAGCCGACCGCTTGCTTGTCCTTGAGAGCGGCTGCCCTGCTCCCCCTTTGCAATAAGTCCTCTCATTATTTCTATCCACCTGAGCGCATGCGGACGGAAGGCACCCAGCTGCCGTAAGCAAGGTCGTCGTAGTGCGGAGATTTTCCTCTGAACTAATACATTGCAATAACATTTAGTACGACCAAGGTTGTTCCAGTCACTGCGCGTACCTGGCACATATCATTTAAAGAAATGTTGAGACGAATTAAATGTCACCACGTTATTCTTGGGCCTTTAATAAACAGTGCGCGCAGCGGCTTCTTGCATATGAAATGAGATGTCTGCCACGTACTGCATTTCCTACTGGCAAGCAACGCTTAATAGCTTCGTGTTGTGGTTGTGAGCTAAGGAGGGTCATTCTGACCGAGGCACGGGCACCCTTTGAGCACCGTAAAAATTAACTATGCCAACCACTGTTTATTCACAATGATGATTCAATAAAAAATTAGCTTTAGGCATTTCAAGCGCCGTACCTATACCGCGTTAGAACCGGCAGAACTTTCAGGAGTCGCATAAAGGAGCAGCTTAGGCGGGCCGTGACATAGCAACTCCACTGCGTCCACGTTTCCCTTCTGCATTTCTTTCTTTACCACCCCCTTCCTGGAACACTCGACTGATTATACTCGCTTAATGTGTCAGCTGTTATCAGACGCTCCCGTTGCTCGTTGCGCAAAAGTCCTAAAAGCACTGATGATGTCCTGGCTAAGAGCGGCAGGCGTAACACACTAATCCCGTGACGACAGTATTGACAATTTACTGTGCTGGCTGCGTGAAACGCCACTGTAGGGTGCCACTGTGCATGTCTTATTCATCAAGTGATTTGTAATGTGTTTTATTAAAGGACGCAATATTTTGGGACGAGAAGCCTTCGCAACACCAGCCTCATAATTCAGCGATTTCTTAAATCCGGATGCTTTCCAAGGCTCAACCGGATATATAATCTTATTTCTACGCCCTTCTACCGACACAATTACGCTCCTTTTGCGTACGCGGCTGCACAAAAGAAGCCCCATATGTTAACTTGCATTTGCCACTCCCACAAAACCAGGGTCCCGAGTCGACCCCAGGCTGCACACCTGAGGAAGGTGCTGCCCTTTGAGGCCCGACGAAGGCGGCGCCTCGTATCCTGATCTGTGCCTCTTTCACTCCGTACTCGCGGCACGATTCAAGCGCCGCTACAATAGCGGCCGAGGCGCGCGTCGCTAAGTTCTCTGGCGTGGCGGAGGCGACGCGGCGGTACCTAATGAACCCCTCGCTCGCCCCGCAAAGTGCCGCGACCTGAGTGCGAGCGCGGGCCGGAACGTTTGAAATTTGCCAGATCGGCCATGCACTCTCTCGCCATTCAAGCGTTCGCTCTGGGAGAACTCGCGCAGCCTTCCGAAGGGCCGCCGACGAAGCTACTGTGCCGCTGCGGCGCCACTTGTAGACGCACTGGACTCCCGAGAGCACAATTAGCGCGCTTTCTAGTAATGTAGTGACCCTTTTGGAGGCCGTAAACGCCGGATATTAAAGAGCTGCTCGGCTGGCGTGCCGCGTGAGGAGAACTCAAGCTGGTCGCGTCCTTTTCAGCAAAATAATGGGGACTGACTTCACTGTTCGCATTCATTATTGGCGTCTTCTCTAAGGACGTCACTAATGCGCCGAAATTGTTCCTCTTGACTCCTTAATGTTAACAGTTCGGTGGTAAGAAAGGGGCGGGTGGCTCAAAGAGAGTTAAAGAGTGAAGCGATCAATAGCCAGACAATAGACAAAAATTTTACAAATCAAGCAGTCTTTAAAAATTGACCGGAAAAAAGAAATGTAAACGTCACAATAACGTCAACGCGTGCTGTTCTTGTACGAGGTATCTTTTTTTCGAAATTCCTTTAGCAGCCATTTTGTCGTGTTTATTATCTGGCGCAAAAAAGCTTTCAGTTGTTCGCGATCTAAACTCCCGGCTGCTGCCTCTCTCCCTCGCCCTTAACCACGTAACCAGCTACGCTTGGGGGGACGGCATACAGGTGCAAGGAAAGAGTAAATTCTAGGTGTTGTTGTGATTCAATTGTCCCGATATTCCACCCATCTGAAGTTGAAAATGTACGTCAGTCCTACGGGGCCACGTCAGTCGCCTATCCTCGCTTCCTCAAAGCACGCCTCCGAAGACAGCGCACTTATTTATGCAAAATATTTGGGCCGCATACCGTTAACCCTTTTTGTAACTTACACTGATTGGATATAACAGCGTGGATCTCGAAATAAGCGTGGAGCGCATACCGTGCGGCCGCAGTAACCACGAGAACGAAATTTCTGGCCAGACGCACGCGCTGAGCTATCACGCCGTTCTCGCCTGTTGCAGCGCCAGGTCCACAAGCTTATATAGGGGAACGCTTTGTGTATTCAGAACACTCTATCTCCTTCTAACGTCTTCGTAATGCTGATAGTCCTACCGACGTTTCTCTAAATATTCCTTGATTTTAACCTTTAATTGTCTGCCTTCTTTTAAGTGAGAATATTGGATGTTTACTGCAAACATTTTTTGTGTGTGTGTCCGAGCTGACCTCTGTGTTTGTACGTTCGATTACTGCCAACTTCACGGGCTTAAATATCTGAATACAGCAGGACTTTTGTCTCGCTGTTCCGGATGTAAGAGAGAAATGTGCAGCAAAATGGAGATTAAAATACTGCCAAAGCCAAGAGCGCAATTCGAGTTTGCGGTGCGTACTTGACTCCTAAGTTTTTTGCAAAGCTATTAGTAGTCTCATCTCGTTTAAAGCATAAAGTTATGTGTCGTAAGCATTAACACACCAAATTTGTACTAAATCATTGCACTAAGAGACCTCGGCCATTTATAACACCTAAATATATATATATATATATATATATATATATATATATATATATATATATATATATATATATATATATATATATATATATATATATATATATATATATATATATATATATATATCGATTCTTACCTGTAGACGAGTACAGGGTAGCATATGTCTTTGGGAAACTCATTTATGTTCAAGGTGTTGCGGTATAAAGCATTTTCCGTACGAGATGATGCCACAATTACTATAGATTTTTGGCTGTGTTATACTGAGCTCGCCGATTATATTGAGACTGCAGTATTCTTTCAGACACACGGTGCGTTATATGTGATAACACGGCGCAAATGTTTAGTCTAGGTTTCGTGTGGTTTATTGGGGTTTAACGTCCCGAAGCGACTCAGGCTATGAGAGACGCCTTAGTGAAGGTTTCCGGAAATTTCGCCCACCTGGGGTTCTTTAATGTGCACTGACATTGCACAGTACACAGACCTCTAGAAATTCTTCAAGTCCTAGGAATTCAAGGTGGCGGCCGCATAGTAAATCGATATAGCAACCCAATTGTTGATTGATTGGTGACGTCATTAGTATAGCTAATTCGGGATTGATTCGTGACGTCACTGATGTATCCAAGATGTCCGCCAATTGATGACGTCACCGATAAATTCAATATGGCGGCAACCTTGAGAAATCAATAGCAACCCAATTGGTGATTTATTTGTGACGTCACTGATGTATTCAATTGGTGATTGGCTAGTGACGTCACTTATCAAACAGTTAACGCTCGTTACTTCGTCTTCCAGACGGTGGCGGAATAATTTTTTTAACGATTAATTTCCTGGTTATTCTTGTTTTATTTTATTATTACCAGCCCCCGCTTGTAGCGTTACGGTTGATGGATATCAAGCAATGTCATTCAGCGGCCCTATTATCAATGGCAGGGCCGTTGAATTGCAAAGTTCAAAAGGAATGCACTGAAAAAAAAAAACGTTTTCGAAATGCTGCACCTGTAGTCGTCGTAATATGGTAGTTACACGGGCAATCCATGCATCGTTCTTAAACCCCGTTTGAAAAACGCCTCTGCCCCTTCCTCTTGTATGTGGTTGAGGTTTTTCTTCATTGCCGGCTTGAACTGAGGCAGCCGTGTACTGTCCTTGCCGCTGCGCCGCACAATGTGTGCAAGACGGGGGAAAAAGCACCGCGGAGAGCTTATCCCGTCTCATGCCCATTCGGCACGCGAACGCCGATGCGAACGCAGCTCTGGCTATGGCCACGCGTGTTTGGTATTCTCCGTCCAAGGAAAGCGACTTGGATGGCAGTTCACTTTCTTTGTCTCGCATGCAGAAAAAAAAATCCTATTGTTCCCTGGAACACCGGTTGGGCTTCAACGTGGACGATATAACTGCTTCTGTCTCTTCCATCCCACAGCGAACAGGAAACAATGTCGTGACACCGGTTACGTACGAGAGAATGGCGGCAGTATGGCCTTATCCCGTACTCTGCTTCATGCACTTTTATGATTTAATATTAGGACCTATTTATTTGATATTACCATCATCACTTGGGCTTCCCAGTCTACGGATTTCGAATACCTGAAAGCAAAGGTCTTCGCGCGCACTGCAGTGGCGTTTACAAACTGTTTCATAACTCAGATGCGGATAACATACAATTTAAGGTCGATTTTTGAAGAAATTTTGGTTATGCCTGATATAGCTACTTTTTTTAATGCAACGCCCGAGTAGCCTGTTCACTTTTACTTTCGTTTTCGTGCACACACTTGTGCGACTCCAGCTGTCCCCATCACAATTGTCCGTGTAAATTTTTTGCCTCTGGGCCGTGGGGAATGAAAAGGCACTTAAGAGCGTTTTCAGAATTCCAGTGGCTATATTCATGGTGCGCACTGCATTCTAAATGATTTAGTCGCTTTTGCAAGTAAATCGCACAGCGATGAGGGCAGCCGAAGACCCGCTTATTGTGGAATGCCCGCGAAGAGCGCAGACACGCGGGCGCCAAGAAGAGAGGAGGACGGGAAGAGATATGGGAGCGGCGTCTCTAGACATGTCTGCCCCGTCTTTATAACGCCGGACAGGAGACCCGCACGATGGAAGCACGAAAGGGGGAAAAAAGGAAGAAGGGGGACACACAAAGAGCAGAAACATTGATCTTTGAGATTGTGCCGCGGTCGTAAGAAAAGTTGGCCACTCCATCTCTCGTTTCTGATCGATTCGCAATTCCTAGCTGACTTTTGTCTTCTTTTACTGCGTTTTGACCTTAAGGAGTGCCTGCGTCTAGTTTGCTGCTTCTATTTTCACAGCGTGTAAGAACCGACGGGCTGTCAGTACACGCGCAGGCGCACACATACGCCGGCAGTGAGAGGGCAAAACGAGAACAAACAAAATAAAAGAAGGATACAGCCTGGGCTCCTCTTAGCGCCCAGCTCTCCTTTAGCGAGCCCGCCTCCGCTGAACGAGCAACAATACTCAAACATTTCTAGGGGCGGGCCGGCCAGGCAAGGACCTCAACTCAAGTCAGCCAGTCAATAGAACAGGGGCCGCGGCCAAGTGCGCACGGCGCGCTTTCCCTCAACTTTGTTGTTTTCTTTTACATCTGGCTCGTTTATCGGGTGTTCTTCACTGCCACTCCTTGGTCCAGCATGGGGAGTCTGGGCCCACCCGACGCAATTATATGGTGTCCCTTGGAATCGGAGAGGCTTGGGAGCGCCTGGCGCTTTTTATTCTTTTTTTCTTTCCTTGGCCCGCGCCGTCGCATACACCAGACTCTTTTTTCATTCTTTCGTCTTCGCGAGACTAGGTGAGAAGAAACAAGAAAAAGGTGGTGTGCATCGCAGCGAAAAGATCGGGAAGAGCAGCCAATACAACGCCTGGCTCACGTTCTATCTTTTTTTTTTCTTGTGACAGAATTTTTCGTGGCTCAGATTATATTGAAGGTGTGAGGAGCCAAACACTGAGCTCCAACGAATTCATCGCGTCGCTCAGAAGTAGTAAACGCTCGGAAAGAAAGACTACCGCGCAATCAGTTTTAACAGTGACCATGCACCAATGCCGAAGCTATGAAAAGCCCTATTTGTGTTTGCTTGGTAATGAAAGCTGCAATTGCGCCGGGGCGCATGAGTTGACATTTTTTATATTAAAGCAACAAAAAAAAAGCGGTATGCACGTTATTCCTACGAACACAACGAAAAGGCCTGCAGAAATGCATTGAAGTGCTTAGCAATTCAATCTGCTCAATAAACTCACTGCGAATACATGCGAAAAATTGTGTTGATTTCGCAAAGAAAGAAAAAAATCGCAAATATACAACATGAGGAATACACTGTGTCCAGTCATCAAACTTGCAGCGGTGATTTTTTATTTTATTTTTTTAGAAAAGAAACAGTGAAGGTGCTTTGCCTGAGCACATAGTAGGAAGTTTAAAAGAGAAAACGTCAATACTTGTCAGTACCTGATATGCATTGATATACGGTAAAATTCGTGCGAAGACTGTAGCTTTTATAGCTTTATTTTTCCATGTTGTTTCTTCATCAAACGCTCCCCTGTCAATTTCTTGCACGAAACTCGACGAGAGCCGCTCAGGGACAACCGTGACCAGCAGTTTCTACAATTGCAGGTAGCTGCCTGTTGATTGCGAACCTTGTCCAGAAAGAAGTTCGCTGTCATTTTTGAAGAGAGCGCGACCGAGAAAGAGAAACGTTCTTATTACAGAGACCGTCGACTGGAATTGTTGCAATAGCCGCTGAGCTAAGACCTTTTGAGGCTTCATGTTCGCATTAATACGCAGCTCTGTGTAATTCTGTGCTTACCTGCCCTTCTGCCATCAACGTCATCATGCATGCTTCTCATCACGGCCGCGCGAAAATATTCTAAATAACGAGATATTGCCCGTTCTGAATATTACGCGGCCTAATCGCTCAAATCTCAACTTGAACCTCGGCCGTTGACGCCGTAGGACCGTGAAGACGGTGACAATTTTTGCATTCGTTAGGTCCGGGCTGGTGGCAGCGTATTTAAATTTTATTAGGCGTGGTATAGAGATATATTTAACAAACTTGTCATAAATACGCCGCAAATAAAAACCGTGACTCGTGCGGGAAGGACGGTAAAACAATAAAGAAAATTCCTTCGAGAACTATATTCTTTCGTGCCTTCAGCGCGAAAACTATTTTTTTTTAAAGCTCCGACTCTCAGTACAGAGCACTAACATAAAAGAAGCTGATTGGGCTAAAATATAATCATTTTTGTTTTGTCGAAGGCCATATCCAGAATATAAAGTCATTTATTTACTTTAATAAGGCTATATTAGCACGTCATTCATCACTTTAGTATATGCAGACTTTACAAACATTGTCACGACATGATTAATACACATTATTCTTTAGATCACTGCTTCCTTATCATATATTGCTTGGAAACTGACGTAACCACTAGTGATTTGAGCTTGTACAATATTATACGATATGACTCCGAATTTTCCCTCCGAAATTATAGTGATTTGCTTCGAGGAACGCTGAGGTAGGGCCCGAAGCTCCGACGAAAAAGGGACAAATAAAGGAACAAATAAACTTTCTATTTACATTATATACAGAGCTATGTACAAGAAAGTGCCGATGCGCGTCATAACATAATAGGGAGGACATGATCACAGTCGCACCCAGACGCGGGCCCACCCGCGCGCCTCTTTGTCCCTAGGTAGCATGCCGTACACGTGCACATTACGTGATGGAAATTTGCATCGCCTGCCCCGACGACGAGTTCTTGTTGATGTGCGTTTGCGGTGGCACCAATGTTGCGACGCCACAGGGTGTTCGCTCCGTTGTGTGGAGAACGGCTCGACCGGCGCATGGCGTCTCACACTGCCCTGCAGGTCCGGTCATTACAATAGCCATTACAGTGGATCGGCCTAACACGAGCGTTTGTCAAACATGACCTGGCTGCTCTTACCGCTTCTTATGCTATGCATTAAATTCTGGAAAAGGAAGGTCATTACAGAGGTTTAAATCACTCAAGTTATCCTCTCAGCTGACGAGGCTGGCGTTCAGAGATTCCCCGCCCCGCCGCCAGCCCGCCTTTTCCGCGGTCACGGCAGCCTTGTTACATTTAGTAAAGGCGACACTAACCTTGCGAACATCTGAGCCAGGATTATATGGTACGCACCTTTTGATTTTAAGACTAATACTCTGCTTTACAACACCTCTATTTACACATATCATTAATTGCATATTTATGTCTGGCCCCTATCTTGATGACCTAAACAATAGCAGGATCATTTTTATATTTTAATAAAGGCAACGCACAAAGTATCCCGAACTGCAGCCCAATTTGCATACTACCTGATGTCAGCAAAATAATTGAAAAACTTATCCTAAATCGGCTGGCGCGCTATTTTTTAAGAGGTTTAATTTGTTTTCTCTAAATGAGTTCCCTCTTAATTCGAGCTATTCAACCGATTTAGGACTGTGCTTTACAGGTCAAACAAACACGCTTTAGGCGATGAACATGTTGTTGGGTCAGCATTTATAGATTTCACACATGTATTTGACACTATTAACATTGAAATTTTTCTCCTCGAACGCCACTCATTTGGTACACGTATTCCGGCATTATTGCTTGTTCGCAGCTATTTAACAGAGCTCTTGCAGCTGATACTAAAGACACTCTGTCGGAGCCTAATCTTTTAACTACGGGTGTACTACAAGGTTCAGTCTTCTACCCACTATTGTTTTTCATGTAAATCAGTAATCCCCCTAACTTTCTTAGTTTTTCTTACACATTGTTGTATGCAGACGACACAGCCTCCTACACTCAGAGCCTGAACACACTAATCACTGAGTTAAATTCAGATCTATGGCATTCTTTTTTCTTGGTGAGCGCGTAATCACCTTCACATTAATTCCACAATGGCCAAATTCACGTTACTTCATGACCCTCAGCGAACTATTGACTCGTTCTCTCCAGTTCTATAAGAGACGAAATTCTTTTTACCCTCACAAGGAGTAGTATTCCTTGGAGTTGTTCGAGATCTCCATCTTAAATTTGATCAGCATGTAAAACGTATTTCGAGAAAGTTTGTGTCCGGAATAAGATAAATAATAAAAACTAGCTTTTATTTTCTTAACATATCGTAACTCTTTACAACGCGCTCATCCACAGTCAACTACACCTTTTCCTTTCATCAAGGGGTAACACTCACACTACGTACGTTCAACATCTTCAATGTTTGCAGTATCAAGGCCTAGGATTTACTACCTTTAATTGTGTGTTTTCCGGCATAAATTATCACAAATAATTTTCAAGATCTTACACAACGAAATCAGTGTCAACTTCATAAGAGCTACTTCTTTAGTAATCATAATAATGCTACATTAGCTGCTAACGAAAACATCCTTCTACGTAAGAATAAATCAGTTACGGCAATTTTACACCCAGATTTTTGTGTACAAATTTCTGGGACCAGTTATCCAATCAGAACAAATCATGTGGAACATGTGTGGTATCCAAGAAGAAATAAAAACATTGGCTCATTATACTAGCAACAAGTCGTACGTGTAACGCTGCAAGTGTTGTTTTTTCCCAGGCTTTATTCTTACTTCTGCTCGTTTGGATCTGCTTTTTATTTCAAGCATTAATTTGGTGTTATTTTGTCAGAATTTTGCTTCTCCTCTTCTGATTTTCAGTGCTACTGTTCATCACGCATGTATATTTCATTTGCACACACGCAATTAATTTAAAACAATAAACTCTAGATCGTCTCCACGGGTACCAGGGCCGCGGTGAAGTATAGTTTGACGTTATGACCCGCGCCTGCATAGTTTACTTTTTGTAGCAATTCTGGATGCAATAAATCTTGATTTGATTTGAAAAAAAAAACATTATGTTATTCTATACTGATCATTTTCACTGTATTTCGAACGTTTACTTTAACACTTATTTAATGGTTGGGCTGCTGCCGCCTTGTTCTTGAATTTTTATGCCAATTCTGTACAAGAGGTCCCATGTACTGTTTCATAACATCGGAACCTCCTCCTGTATTAATGTGGCAATAAATAAATTGAACAACTGGAACTAAAACGTGTGACAAGGTATATTGTATTTCGTGCTAAGTACGAAAAATATGAACATTCATTCACAAAAGCGCTTACACATGAACACTGTGCTTTCGTGATAGGCAACAGTAGAGGCGTCGGTCAGTCACCAACCGCATTTGTGCGAAAAAAATTTCGGGATGTATGCTCTAGGAGTACTAAATCAATCTTTCGGTTAGTGTAAACAGTGACAAAAGTGCGAAGAGGAATGACTTTTTGCACTCTGTATATTAAATAATACACAGCCGTCAATTTTTCTCAATTACAAGTAATTAATATGAAGATGCTATTACGACCCTTTCAGACGCGTAGTACACAGCTGGCGGCGTAGCGAACCGGGAGTTTTTTTCTGAGAGTGTGCTGTAGGTGGAAGTAATTTCTTTGTTTCAGACGAACTTAGCTGTCTTCAAAGCGCAGCCGGAGTGCTGTTTCATGTCAGCGAACGCAGCTCAAAACAGTGAGCTTGGTTGCACATTCATCAGCGCAGTCATGCAAAACATATGAAGCCAGAAAAGTAGCGCCGAAAGACGGGGCAAGCAATGACGACACGAGCATTAACTCACAAACTGCGGTAATTGCAAAAAAAAAACATTTTGTATCCACCACCTTCTTGATCATATTAATTCTTTCCTTCGCCTAGAGCACCTTGCCAGGTTTGAGACGAAGAGAGCAGGAACGTTTTCTTTTTTAAAGACAGGGAGAGCAAGAGAGGAGCAGCGAGAAGAGCAAGAACAAGTAGGAAGACGAATAAATCTCAGTGCCCCTATAGAGCAATTCTCACGAAGCGGAATGAACCAAGGTCGCCAGGCATTTACGACTTCACCTAAGCACACTACGGATTCAAAGTGCTCTCAAAGTGAGCAGTCCTTTCTTACCAGGATTAAATTATGTAGGTGAAGTAAAGTGGAACGAGCGTCGCGAACAATATGCACGCACAGTAGTGGTGGTTAGAGGACGGACAGAACCGTTTCCACGGGTTTAATCTCTGAAAAAGCTGGGTACTTGCCGAAAGTTTAATTCTATTCATTACAACACTGGAGTGCCGTTGGCGGTGTCAGACCAATGCATTTAGGCGAAATCCCCAAAGTAGAATAGGTTTTAATTAAGCAGCAATTAGTCATTAGCATTCACAGGCGCAGCCCGATGAGCATAAAGGAAATGACATAATTTTGAACTTTTTAACTTTTTTTAAAGAACCTTTCACATACCTATAAATTTAAACATAGTGTTTCACGTTCTGAAACTTTCTTTTTTTCTAACCTGCAAATGCTATTTACGTGTGAAAATTTTAATAGAAATGGCAAGCAGCGTCTGAAACGGTTCACAGAACACAGCCCCGCCTGAGGAATACGGCAGACTCCTCGTTATGACAGGGATGGTCTGCTGGTATAGCATTCGTCTTCTCCGCTATACGGAAGGTACTCGGTTCAAATGCCAGGACTGCCGAGAGGCTCCCGGTTTTTTAATGGGTACAAATGGGTACTGGGCTTTCTCAGAGGTGAAGCTTATGAAGAATGTTCGGCCCTTAATCTAACAATGCTACTACGCACACATATTATTATCGTTCGAGATAGTTTAATGCAGGTGAAAGAACTCTTGTGGGTTTTTTGACTAGTTTTCAAAAAGTGAGACTTCAGTGTTCAGCGTATGTGTTTAATAAAAATTAATAGTAGCAGACATAGCCGAGCTCAGTTATCGGAAAGGCATGTTGTTCCGATTTTGCTAACCCAAGACACAGCTACACATCAAAAATACTTCGCTTCGTAAGCCTGCAAAGGTCTGAATACAAGTGCATAAAAAGCAGGCATTCATGGTGTTGACGAGTATCCACGAAGTGGAACCTATGAGTACTTTTCCAGCATGCCCCAAAGCTCAATGCACTCCAGCTCTGAGGTCGCTGCTGGAATTTTCTTCACATTTGTGTTGAATTGCTAGCGCCGAGAGATTGCGGCTCTGGCTAATGTTTCTGGCTGAACCTCAGGGACCAAAGCCAGTTTTCATGCGGTGGTGAGTAAAAACACGCGCAAGCGACAGCGCTTGCACTTCCAAGTTAGGCGCACATTGCCCCGAGTTTGACAAATAGAATAAGCATGATTAGTGAAGAAAAAATGACGCCCTATCAAATGCTTGATTCAAACAAAATATTTGTGTTTTAATATTTAGTTTAATGAAAAAGTCACACGGAATGATGCATTCAACAGGAATCAATGTCCCGCGGATAATTCTTGCGTGGGGCGAGGCGTCCATTTGTAGTACTGTCACCATTTGAGCCAGTTGACAGTTCGAACTAAGCAGCGGTGGGCCAGGCGCTGCTGGTCAAGCCACCAATCGCTTCGGCAAGCCTGAATATATGCACGGCTTCCGTTAGTGGTATTACTAATTATTATCATTTTTATTTGTTAGGTGGGGCCAGTGGAGGAACGCGAGTTTGCATGGCGTTTTTTTTTTTTCCTCACACGTTTCTGCCGTGGGCGGTGTTGCAGCAAAGCGAAGATTGTTTTCAACGAAAGTGCGCTTCAAGCGTATTCTCGAGTGGTGTGCTTCTTGTTTTCTGCTAGAAACGTCTGACAAAGTGCCGGAAGAACGGTGGCGACTTTTGGCCCAGTCCCTGTGCCGAACCGAACACAAGTGCTGACTGGGTTGAAACGATATGCTTGGAGGCTCCTAAGAGGTTACGGATATGACTATTTTTATCTCCACGTAGTTTGCGTAACCTCTCTTATTTTGTCGACAACCACAGCTGTGTATTCTGAGCCTTCGATGAACTAAGGATAATGTGGTGCATCGTTGTGTCTAAATAGGTTTTGCGTTTTCCCATTAAACTTTCATTGAGCTTACGGTGTATGTGTCTATCATCAACGAACGGGTGGTTTAGATCAGTACGCATCGTTTATGAGACTTTCAGGGAAGCCATAGCAGCTTGGGCATGTAGGTTACTCATTAGTGATAGAACAGCGCAAAACACCGGGACAAGAGACAAGCGCTGCGCTTGTCTCTTGTCTCGGTGTTTTGCGCTGTTCTATCACAAATTTCAGGGGAGAGGCGATATTTTTTCTTTGAGTTTAATTGAACGCTGCTTTTGACTGCATGCGATGAAAACCAAAGAGGGTGTTATCCTAGTGAGGTCTTCTGAGCTCTGCTGAGTACACTCCAGGCGTAGCTGGAGTGTACGCTTTGCGCAGCCACTTTGCGCATCTGGTGATAGTTTCTCGTGCTTTTGCGCACTGGCGCAATAGCTATGGGGCTGTTGCGTCCGAAAGCCGTCACCGTGCTTTTTTTCGATCATGGGGCGCCTTAGCAGAGAGCTCATGAGCTTCCTTTCGGAAGAATTGTTTTTTCTTAAAGAGGTAGAGTTCCTTCGTCAGTGGTCCTGGCCTTTCGTGTCCGTTCCGGAAGGGCGCAGTTTTTTGGCCGGCCTGCTTCATGTACCCAGATCGTAAAAGTTGTGTATTATCGATTATTATGATCGCACACTGTACATCAACAACGCAACAATTCACATTTATTGACTGTATGTATATGAATCCATCTAGACATATTACATATGCTTTTGCTGTCAGTCACTGTATATGTATTCATTCCTGGCACGTATTCGCTGTACCGTATACCTTCATGCCTATTAGTGTTCTCTTCATTGTGCCCATTGTATATTTTCATAACTAGCATGTAAATAGCGACCTATTCTGTGTAGTAATTGTGTGATGTTCTCGTGTTCTCAGGTCTGACGCGGAAACTGTTCAATGTTCTGTACTTTCGTCATTCTTGCTTATCGTTGCGGTTCGTTGCAGTTGTCAACTTAAAATAAGCTATTTCTAACCAAAACTCCAATTATACGCCCTTGCGTCTCGTTACCACTCATTCCCATTGCCAATGTGAAATATACTTTTTCAAGCCACTACACGACGCGAACTCCACGACTGGGTGCTCGTATATCGGCGGTCTTCCCTCATGTGTGCTTTTTTGTCGTGCCTGTCACTTTTTGTTGTATTGTTTTTCGAGGAGCAGCAGTACCTGAGCGGGATCTCCCCCGTCTACGGTTGACGAACAAACGGTGCCTGGTTAGAGTGTTAGCCTGCAAGTATCCCCATTTATTACAGAGAGTGACCTTCGGACTTGGTGATTTACTCAGTTGCAGAAGCATACTTTGACTATGGTCAATGCAATAAAGACAATTCGTCCATATCACCCCATTCTCGGCCCAGAGAGAGAACTCCGCTCCAAAATTTGACTTTAATCAATTTGGATGAACATCGATATCCAGGCTAATTTGTATTTGTTCGATACGGGGGTAGTCTGGAAATTTGACCCGGCCCATTCCCAAATTTGGCCCACCTCCTAAATTGGACCGAATTAAATGTCCAGGCTAACTGGTATGTGCTCAATACGATGGTAGTCTCCGAATTTGATCCGTGCCGCTCCCATAATTTGGCCCACCCTACCCCTGAAATTTGACCCTAATCGATTTCGACCAAAATCGATGTCCAGGCTAATTTGGATGTGATGGATACGATGGTAATCTCCAAATTTGACCCGGGTCACTCCCAAAATTTGCCAATCCATGGCTCCATGCGGCTACTGATTGGAGACACTGAGTTGCGGGCCCCTGAAACGGAGCCAAAGCACGAGTATCGCAAGCTCGCGATAACGAGAAGAGGAGACAGCTGCGCCAGGCTCCACCGCATTCAAGCAGAGCGGTCGCTGCTCCATCGGTCCGTCTCTATAGGATGATCGCAAGGATGGTCCGCCCGAGAACGACGCCCCTATAGCGACATCTGCACGAAAGAACGTCGGTAGCTTGCGCGTGAGCGGGATCGAGATAGCGACCGCCATCGGAAAGGACGCAGCCAGTCATCCTGCAACGCCCGTAAAGGCCACGTGATGAGAAGAAACCGGTTGCTCAAACATTATAATATCACGTTAGGCCCCTTCTCCGATCAGACAGCGGGGCTAATCGCCCTGAAATAAGTGTACATTATGTATTTCTGGGTCTATTCCTGCACGGAATGAAATAAGAAAGTGTGCAAAGAGAACTTAAAACCTAACCCCATACAGCTTGGCCAAAATATTCACAAGTTTCACGCGCAGTTTCCACATCACGTGGCTGCCTCTATTACCGCCCGAGGATGATAGAGGCGAATGGCATCCGGCGTTTGCAGCCGAACTTGCGAACTGATGCTTCAGTCGTGTAGAGCGTTTGGCGTTTTATTGCGCTTCGGGTCGCGTTTTGCACACAGCCACGGTAGCAGGTTAATATAACATCTGTGGCCCGTTTAAAGCACATAATTGGGCAGCAATGAAAAAAAATCTCATTTTCTGATACCGCGCTGCTCGGACTGTGTGGTGAAAGTCGCACTAAACCTGCATACATTATCTCTACATTGCAAGCTCCAGAAGGAATGATAGATGATCAAGTTAAACAAAAACTCTGTGTGGGCGAGTCGGTTGCTCATCATTAAAATTTAAAGCTGCATGATGATACGAAGACGACGAAGAAACACACGAACGGCACGGCTATCGGTGTAACAGTCATATTGTTTCTGCGTTTCTTCACCGCCATCGTATTCTGGAGCTGCTTTAAATTTTCAGGATAATCAAGGTTCGCATTGAAAACCCTGTGACCAAGGCTGTGACGAGGACTTCGTCTGGATCACCACCGGTGAGAACTAATTTCGATTGACATAAATTATGAACTACCCTTGAGAGCAACATTTTTAAGCACTCACCACTTTACCGTACAGGCACATTATGAGAAATTAAAACCATCTGGCTCCTGCGGATTTTAGTGCGTTCAATCCTTACATTCAGCAGTCGGATGACGCGTGCTGAATTTGCAGTGTGCACAGATCTTTACGAAGACGTGAAGCTACATCCGCGGCCTGCGCCAGCACCTAGTAGCGTCTGTGGTAATGAATAATTTGTAGCTACGGCTTGATTTAAAATGGTTGCTGCCTCGCCTTTCAAACGATAGCTGGCGGACAATATTTTCGTCAGGCCTTGCTCAATTTTTATGTCGATAAAGATCGTGGCCTACCGGTGCTGTCCCAAAAGAAATAAGTGAAGTTGAAATGCGCACTGGAGTCCGTCATTGCTGCTTTGTATTCTTGCTTTGTTGTTCCGTCCAGACCACAATTCTTTATTGTTTATGGGGGGGTTCAACGTCCCAAAGAGACTCAGGCTATGAGGAACACCGTAGTGAAGGGTGCCGGAAATTTTAGCCGCCTGGGGTTCTTTAACGTGCTCTGACATCGCACAGTACACTGGCCTCAAGAATTTCGCCTCCATCGCGATTCGAGCGCCGCGGTCGGGATCGAACCCGCGTCTTTCGGGTCAGCAGCCGAGCGCCATAACCAGTCAGCCACCGCGGCGGCTGCCCACGATTCTTTACGTTTTGCTTGTCTAGGCAGCCAGATGCGAGGGTGTACGTGCTGAAACGTGGTGCAAAACGGGGCCACTGGCTGCGAATTTGGCATGTATGCGTGCTACGCGCGTAAAGGTTCATTTTGCACGTACGTGCATTTCGTACGATGTACACAAAAGTTTCAGGCGGCGAGTACTAGTGAATCGGACAAGAGGCGAAAATGTTCTCCGTGTCGGTGTTCGATCTCTAAATACATGTCGCTTTTCTGATGCGATTAGAGCTGCCTCAGTAAGTAACGTACCTGCCGCTCCTCGCCGTACAAGCCCTCTGTGCGCCGAGGGCTTCTACGGCACCAGAACGTGCCATAAGTAGCGTATTACCGCAACTATTAACATGGTTTGCGTTCAAAGTGTTTCTTCGCCTAAGGCAGCACACACTCACGAACAATGGCAGCGCAGGGAATCACAACACAACCCTAGTGCGGCTTCTTGAACATATCTTGCGCAGTCATGTATTAGATATCCAGCGGCCTTCTCTATGGCCCGCGGAAGTTGCGAATAGTCTAACGGAATGTACTGACCGTCAGTTGAGCGTTGGTGCCCAGCTCACGGTCGTCAGACGCCGCGTTGCCACTCGCGCTTTGTTCACGGACGTAATTTGCGTCGGTTGCCCTTTTCATGTCGTTGAAACAGCAAAACACAGTATGCCCGATGCGACTCAGTGGAACCACTTGGGTAACTTATGACATGGCGACAAAGATAAAACCGGAAGAAAAAATCTTGGTAAAAATTAATTGACATCCCGTTTATGCTGTGACTGCCATGACCCCTCCACTCCATCAAATTTTCTATTCTGATCTGCCTAACCGACTGCGCCATCGCGGGCTACGTTTCTCTTCCCTAATAGACGCTCTGTTGACCTAACAGTCCACCGGTTACCTATTTCAGGCATCACATGCCCCCGCACACTTACTCTTTTCGGGCTTCCGCTCTAATGTCATTAAAAATGGGTTCACACGACGGATGACAACAGCAGGTCCCAAAGCGAAAAAACGTCCTCCTTATTCCGCTTGCGCCGTTCACGGACACTAGTTGGGCGGTCTGTATCCATGACGCCAAGCCACGTGATTCGCGTTTCGCCCTCGAGATCTGCGACTCGGTCCATCGTGTGAATCCGCCTCAACTACAGCTTGCTTTCTGGCACACGCTGCTCTCTTCCTCTTGATGTTACCTCGCACAGTTTTCATTCAATATCTAGCCTCGTAATTTCCATCGTTTTGCTACCCTCCAAGTTTGCAGCTCGTCATTTTACCCCGAAGCTGTATTAGCTTTGTATAATCCATCTTGGGGGTACAAAGGCAGCCGTAACGCGTTACGACTACCGTTACGCGTAACTCTTTCGAAATACAGGTGTCCACCGTCAAGCGAGAGAGTTACTGCGCCGTTCCTTTCTTCAAAACTAAGCGCCGGTTCTCACTCCCACCGTTCACTCTCTCCCGTCGATAGGAAGGAACGAAAGCACACGGGAGCGTTTCGCCTCCGTCGTAACGCAGCCACTGCGGTCAGGTTCGAACCCAGGTACTGCAGCTCACTAGCACAGCGCGCTAACCACTCAGCCACAGCGGCGGGAGCAGCCCAATGGTGCTACGTTGCCAAACTAGCAAGCACCATCATTTCAAGGCACCTTCCGTCGAGTGCCGGGCTTCCAAATCATCGGCCGATTCATCTAGGACCCGCTACATGCGCGAGATGTTACTTAAAAGATCCTTAAAAATGTTCCTTAATCATTAAAAAAGATCCTGGAAATTGTTTTTTTTCTGCAATTTAGTCTGAGTGCCCGTTCTCGTTATCTCTAAAGTCAGCTTTGCAACTACGAATTCGTATAATGTCACTTATAATAAAGACATTGCGAAAGCGCATACACGTGGAGCAACTTATGCGATTGCAGTGCTGAGAAAGTCAGTCGGAGTCAGCCATCAATCTTTAAAAAGACGCAGAGCTGCGCCGTGAGAAAAAGGATGAAGGAGAAAGCAATAGAAGGAAGGGAGAAAGAGGTGTCGTAGTGGAGGGCTTCGCCGGAGCCTCGGCAAGTGGGGCGGCACCTCATTCTCTCTTTCTTATTTCACTCCCACCTTTCTGTCTATGCCCCCTTCCGCCCCCCCCCCCCCCCGTTCCCGATGCTGTCTTGCGTCTTTCCTTTCCTCCCTCTCCTCCTCGCCGAACCGACTGTGGCTGCAATTGAGGTGTCCACCGAGATATGAGACAGCTACTGCTCCATTTTCTTTCCTCAAAAGACGCTGCTGCGGCGTTTACTAGGAACGAAGGCCAAAAGTCCACGACGGATATTCGCTTAAACTGTGGGCCGCGGGATACTTCTAGATTCGCAATGCCGGCGGAAGTGGATATTTCCCATTCCAACGGGAAAGTCGTAAGCATGTTGAAATCCAAGCTGAAAGGTTTAAGACCGCACCGCTAGCAGTGGTGCTGGCTCATAAAGCGGCAAAGCCCAGGGCCGAAATGGGTTCGAAACAAAGAGGCTAAGCCATGTACCTGAACGCACTCGAAACAAGCAGGCCAAAGCCAAGTAGCTAAACATGCTCGAAAAACGAGGCTAATCCAAGTAGCTAAACGTATTCGAAATAGAAGAGCAAAGCCAAGTAGCTATTTATGTGTCAGGTTGGTTCATCCCGTGCATCAGTGTCGGTAAATATGCTTGTGCTATTGCTATCGTCCTCGTTGCATGCATGCGCCAGGCCAACCTTACTTGCCGGAAAGGCCACTAATTTCAACCAGCTTTCCCTGAATATCGCATAAGCCGGTAAATTTAGCTGTACTAATTTTTTACTCTAAGGTTATGTGAAACCCGGTCCCAATTACTTTATAAGTGTTCCAGTTATAACTGAGCCCCTGCTCGAGAGAGGCGAAGGGGGCGAGCGCAGTGACCGGAGGCCATTTTTTTCTTCCGCTATAGGGCGGGTGACCAGTAGGGACTTCAACTATGGGAGCCAATGGCCTGAAGGTCTTTTGAATGTTCATCATAGACATTTTATAAATTTTAATATTTTTCCCCACGTATTATACTTCGGTTCATTGATTTCTTCGGAGCAGGTGTACTGTGTTCGATTTTGCTGCCTGCCAGGCACTGCTTCGCAAGCCACTAATGGCTTGGGCTGGCTTGAATATGTACTTTTTTCGTTTGTGGTAATGAAAGTATTATTATTATTATTAATATTATTATTATTATTATTATTATTATTATTATTATTATTATTATTATTATTATTATTATTATTATTATTATTATTATTATTATTATTATTATTATTATTATTATTATTATTATTATTATTATTATTAAATGGGGCCAGTGAAACAAAGCGCTCTTGCATAGCGATTTTTCTTCAACATAGCAATTAATGTCTTCTGTCTGCCGATCGTGTCGTTGCGGCAAAGCGAAGTTTGTGTTCAACGAAAGTGTGATTCACGCGTATTCTCATGTAGTGTGCTCCTTGTTTTCTGCAAGAAACGTCTAAGAAAATATCGGAGGAATGATGGCACTATTTGGCCCAGTCTCTGTACCGAACCTAACACTAGGGCTGACTGGGTTCAAACGACTTGCTTGGCGGCTCCTAAGAGGTGGTGACGGATATGACTATAGTGTTCCTCCACGTAGTTTTCGTAGGCTTTCTTATTTAATCGATCACCACAGCTGTGTATCCTGAGCTTTTGATAAGCTATGGCGAGTGTGCTGCGTCGTAGAGTCTAAATAGGTTTTGCGCTATACCATTACGCTCTAATTGATCTTACGGCGTATCACTCTCTTCAACAATTGGATGGTTCAGATAAGCATGCATCGTTTGTGCGACTCCAAGGTTAGAGACGATTTTTTTCTGTCTCAGTTTAATCAAACGAATGCACTTCACGGCATGCGACGAAAACCGAAGAGTGTGTTATTCTGTTGAGCTCTGCTGAGCTGTGCTGAGTACGCCCCAGGCGTAGTTCGAGTGTACTTGACCGAAAAATGACCGACCATCGCTTGCCGTGATGCGCTGTGCAATGGAGGTACTTTTTGATACTGTTTTCGAGTTTTATGGTTCGTTTTTGTAAGGTTGTCCCGGTTGTACCGAACATTAAAGCAATTAAAACCGGGTATGCCGATGGGTTTCTGAAATGAGAGCCGTGCTCCTGGCACAAAAATTTCCTTCCACAGCCAATATGATAAAAATGTTTTCTGCACATGAGCACTGCTTTATCATGATGCAGAGTGAAAAAAACGCCCTAAGACTGCCGTGTTATAAACAATGGTTGTTGCTAACCGGCAATACGAAAGCTGTGCAAGTGTTGTGTTTCTAATTTCTTGCCATTCTCAGGATGCAGCTTCTCGTTGTAGTTACATTTTGCACCCATGCGTTTGCCAAGCTTTCAAAAGTGCAGCATTTCTAACGTGTAACTTCAAAAATTTACAAGTTCTCTTGTCGAAACGTCAGATAAACTCACTGAGGCTCCCTATCAACCTTTGTTCACATTATTTGTTTCTCCAAGATGTAATATTTATATACAACCTTTGTCCGTAAAGTTTCGAGACTGATTTATTTTGTTCTCTAGAAATGTTCCCCAAAACAAATGTTGGTGCGTGTGTATAGCGCCATTTTTTCGGGCTAACCTGGGCTATTTATGTTAATTGCTGTGCCAGCCGCTAGATGGCACTACATGTAGAAAAATACGTTGCCACTAGTCGTCTGCGCATTCTACTGTGAATGAATGCGGAGAGATGGACGTACTCCTCGAACAGCGTGTAAACATAAAATTCTGTGGGAAGCTTGGCAAGACAGCCACACAGACGTATGAACTCCTTCATGACGCTTACGGCAACGAGACATTATCGCAGGTGCGAGTTTTAGAGTGGCACAGGAGGTTCGTTTCGGAGAGAACGTCGGTGGAAGACGAAACAAGGCAGGGGCGCCCTTCAACCTCACGGAATGAAAACAACGTGGCTGGGATCAAGGAAATCGTCCAGCAAAACCGCACCATTACAGTCCGCATGCTATCAGACGCTCTCGACATTAGTAAGACAACATGCCACCAAATTTTTCGTGAGAACCTGAAGGAACGAAAGCTGAATGCCAGACTTGTGCCGCACTCCTTCTCACAGGACCAGAAGGACACGCGGGCATCAGTGAGCGCTGAGTTGCTCTCCGAGGCAGAGAATGATGCTGCATTCATCGACAGCATCATTGCTGAAGGCGAAACATGGTGTTTTCAATACGATCCCCCAAAAAAGAGGCAGAGCGCCGAATGGCGGTCCACAAGCTCTCCTGCGTCGAGAAAGGTGTGGCGACAGAAGACCAAAACAAAGACAATGCTGATATTTTTTTTTTTCGATGCCAGAGGTGTCATACACCACGAGTTCGTCCCACAAGGGCAGACGGCGAATCAGGAGTTTCATATTCGCGTGCTCCAACACATCCGTGATGCACTGCGACGCCGTCGCCCTGACTTACGGGCCTCTGGACAATGGATCTTATCCACGATAACGCAAGGCCGCATACTGCTCTCAGCGTGACAAAATTTCTCGCCAAGCACAGCATTACTGTACTTCCCCATCCGCCATACTCGCCTGACCTCTCCTCATGCGATTTTTTCCGGTTTCCTCGTGTGAAGAGAAGCCCTAAAGCGTCGCTGGATGGGGAGCGTGGAGACTATTCAAGACTCCACGACATAGGAGCTGACAGCCCTGCCGAAAGAAGCGTTGGAAACTGTGTATAGACTGCAAGGAAGACTATTTCGAAGAGGTTCTGCACAAATTATTTCAGTGTTGAACGCATTTTTTAATGGACTCAGTCTGGGAGCTTTACGGATAAATGCTCTATATATTTTTTAAAGTTTACAAAGTTTAAAACTTTACGAACTGAATATCTTATTTTCTGTAATATGAGCAGTGCAATAAAATGTGTGAAATCGAAATCTACTTTAAGGATTTAGCCGGCTGTTCCCGTTCAACCAAAAGTGTCCTGTAATAAGGCTCACGTCCTGCCATCTAAATCAAAGGATACTCATTTCTGCTGCTCTTAATTAATGAGCAGTTGACATTGTTGCTTTTTGGGAAACACTGATCATTGCAACCTGAGCACTAATTTCGCCGGCTCACATCTTTTAAAACAGACAAGTGGCATTGCATGAGTGAGGTACCCGTCCCGAATTTACCTGAAATTTTGTGCTCCTGCGTGTTGGTGAAGCGCGACTCCGAGTTGGCAGTTCGGGGAGAAGCTAGAGACTCATGGCGTTTCGCAGGCAGTTAAAAAAAAAACACTGCAGGTAATTAATGCGACACTCAAGTAAAAGTAAAAGAGCATGATTACAAGGAAATAGTCTTTAGAAATTCACAACAAACAAACAAAAACAAACGACAAAGCACAAAGACTGTGGACGCGTATTGTAACAAGGTAATCATGTCGCTGGAAGAATTAGGATTTTAGATAAGCCAGTAAAACCGAATGAAATAACAAAGACTGTGTTATCATGGCGATCCTCAAAGGTAATTCATTCCATTCTTTTATTCATAAGACTACAGGTGTTTTTCCCAACTTTTACGTCTGGGCGAAGATTGGGTAAACTTTGTAGGCATGATCGATGCGATGTGAGGCATGAGGCGGTGGTAAAATATGCAACGGAGCAAATGATGTGTTCCTGTGATCGAGTGTGTGTAAAAAATATAATCTAGGGAATTTTCTGCGAATTGCTAGTGACGGCATGTTCAGCGTTTCCTTCAGAGATGAACACTTTGAAATCGCGAGTAGAAAGACAAGATGAATCGAGGTGCTTTATTCTGGACGGCTTCAAGTAGATCGGTTAGGACTATTTGGTGGGAATTTCAAATTACTGATGCGTATTCATGCGAACGATGCACAAGGAGATAGTATGCTTCAAACCTGGTGTCCCTGTAAGCCAGATATAAGCGTCGCTCCAGAAAGCAAAGTTTCCTTTGCACTCTAGATGTAATATATTCTATGTGATTAGTGCATGTAAAATTAGAATTCAAGATGACGCCCAGGTATTTAACTCTTGGAACCGAGTCCGCTATGCTGTCATTTATTATGTAAGTATTTTGTGGAGACTTTGGAACCGAAGTGAAGTTCAAGCATTTAGTTTTCTTTTTATTAATTTGCATTTGTCATCTCCAGAACCATTCTGTTAGCTTATTATGGTCTGATTGCAAGGTTATGACACCATTATTACTAGTCATATCTATATAAATAACACAGTCATCGGCAAAAAGGCGAACTGTTCAAATAATATTTAACTCTACATCATTAATATATATTGAAAATAAAAGCGGACCAATGACTCAACCCTGAAGGATACCAGATTTGACGAGGGCTGGGCTGGAAATATAATCATTCAGTTTAACCACCTGAAAACGATTGGTTAGAAATTCTTCAAGCCATCGTGTTGTTTCATTATCTAGTTCGATATTACGGAGTTTCAGCATTAGTCGTTTATGAGGTACACGATCAAACGCCTTCGAAGCTGTGTAAAAATATCATCCACATAATTACACAAGTGCAAGGTAATATGAAGGTTTGCTACCAACTCGTATAGTGCGTTTGGCATGAAAGCTTCGGACGAAAACTGTGCTGCTTGGTGTCTACAAGCAAACTATTTTCATTCATATGGGCCATAATGTGAGTGTAGAGAATGTGATCACGCAGGTTACAACTAAATGAGGCTAGCGAAACAGGCCTGTAGTCGCTGAATACAGTATTATCACCATATTTAAGTACTAGCAGAACATGAGCTGTTTCTCAGCCATTCGGTACACATCCAGAATCATGTGAATGCTGCAATATTAGGGAAAGTATGACTTCTGAGAAATTACTGGTTAGTTTTAAAAGTTTAGCATTGATGCCATCGGATCCTGGACTAGTCTTGAATGGCAAGCGGTCAATAGCGCGTTCCACGCCTGCTGCAGTGATGATAATAGATGGAAAGTGAAACGGGAAGTTAACTGCGGGAGTGTTCGGCATCATTAATAGGAAGTTCATCTGTGTATACCCCGTTGAAGTATCCATTGAATTGCTTGGCGCATTCTTCTGGTGGCAACACGTTACCGTCTGTACCTATCATAGATGGAACCAACTGATTTTGTTTCCGGGTTGCTGCATTCCAGAGCTTTTAAGAAAATGTTTTTTAGAGGTCAGGTAGAGTGCAACTAAAATGTTTATGTTTTGCTTCAATAAATCTTTTCCAGTTTGTTTGGAGATTTCCTTGTACTTTTTCTAGTCTTCATGCACATTTCGCTGACTTGCTTCGCTCTGCTCCCTTTTCTTCCTGTTATTGCATCTTTTGACATCCCAGGCAAAACGTCGGCCGCCTATATCTGATGTTACTGAAGATTTGAGCACACATGAATTTTCTATATATCTGAGATGATCGCGAAATAAGCAGCAGTAGTCATTGGCTCTACAGCTCGCGATGCTTCACAGAAATTCACCTACAAAACTTTCCAACATGCGGTTCATTTTTTTTTTTTTTGCAGTATCGGCCCGCGCGTTAGCTCAGTATTTACTTTATCTTTTCCTGCTCATTGCGTGACACAGCGAACGAGCAATGCACAGCCCTGTGATCACTAATTTCATCCAGGATTTGAGTACATGCTAGATCCGAAATGTTTGTCAGGATGAGGTCTAATCTGTGTTTGTCGCGAGTTCGTGCATGTACTACCTAGATGAGATGATAGTGGAGGCATTGAAAGAAACGGACGTGCTCAGCGCGATTGTTCCGGGTGGTAATTGATGACGTGATGACGTCCAAATCTCCCCATATACATAGGAAGCGCAGTGGAAACTTCATGATTTTTTCTGCTGTGTCATTGAAAATTTCAGTGAATTCAGTTCGGCTATCTGCCGGCCAGTAACAGGCACCAATGACGTAATCAACATGGCAAAAATGAACAGAAACCCTGATTATTTAAACAGGCGATTCCACAGCAATAAGCGATGGATGAAACTGCCGTTTTACCGTGATGAGCACTCCTCCTCCTCCTCTAGACGCAATCCCATCTCGACGGAAAAGTACAACTGTCGGGGGAACATCAGCTTACTGCTGGCGATGTCGTCGGAAAGCCAGTGTTTCGTGGCGACAATGACATCTGTAGAACACGTGCGCATTATTGCTTTCAAAGCATTAACCTTATGAAATATTCCGCGGAAGTTCGCCAATTGCAGGCAGAACGGAGCAGGTGCGACAGTTTTCTTTCGGGGGTTTGCATGCTCTCATTGAGTGGTTGGATCTGATAGGGTCGCAATATGAATAACACGATATGAGGCCAAATTGCTGCGATATATGCCCCTCTGCATGTGCACTTTGTTGTAACGCACAGTAAACCGCTCATTCCCATTGGGATGCTCCTTGGCAAAATTGCGCGGCTTTTTCCTTTCGTGTACGACTTTAGAACAGAAACCTTCGTCCAACCAGACCTTGGGCGACTCGACATCCTTCAACTTTGATGCATTTCTCAGAACTTCTATTTTGGATTTGAATCGGGATTTGAAGAGGGGGAGTAGTGCCGCAAGGCTTTGTAATTTCTGATCATGCTAAAAACCGTGGACATGCGTACTGAGCACTTAGCGACGCGAAATGCGACCTGAATTATCTGAAATGGATTCGGCCACGCGCAGCCGTTTCTGCGATGTCCGAGATTGTCGCTCGTGCTTTGGTCGGCACTTCGAGAAAGTTCATAGACAGCTTTAAATTGTGCTTGGCCTAGTGCAACCATCGATCAGTCTGCTCTTCGACCACCGAGGCGCGCCGGTTGCTACCGGTGTCGCTGCCGAATTCAGTTGTTTTGAGGGCGCAGGTTCGTCCAATAACCAGTTTTCTTTGGAAGCCGTCAGCTGTCTTCTTGCTGCCCGACGCCGCTACCACCACGTGACGATATCAGAATGTTTTATTTTGTTTAAATGATGTCAAGTATCAATGCATAACCCCCCACTTTCTAGCCGGTCTCCATTCGCTTTGAGCCCATGTTGCAGATAATTAGTTGTGGACCGCGTTCCAGCATCAGGTTTACGCTCCGCGTGGCTAGTGAGCCCGCTGTTATTCAATCACCCCATAAAATCTGAATCTGGTCCACTTCAGTTTCTATTACTAAGTTAAACTTATTTCAAATGGTGCGCTCCGGTCGCCAACCAGCCAAAGGTCGGGTCGTTTCCCATGGACGCTCGAAAGCCGCGGGTATATGTGAGCGACCAATGACAGAGGATCAAATAGACAATGAACAGTTACAGAATATGGCCCCAGATTAAGAGTGCCAACACCCTTGCATGTAGTAACTGTAAGTTAAGTGGAACCAGATGAAGAGTGTGGCGCGGCAGAGAAGGTGGGTGGCTTCGCTAGTGTCGCCGCGAGTGCGAGTGGCTACCGCTTGGAGACACGGAGTTGCACGCCCCTGAAACGGAGCCAAAGCACGCGTAGCGCAAGGATCCTTACGTGCAAGCTCGCGATAACGATAAGAGGAGACGGCTGCACCAGGCTTCTTCGCATTCATGCAGATTAGTCGCTACGCCATCGCTCCGTCTCTATAGGATGATCGCAAGGATGGTCCGCCCGAGAACGACGCCGTATAGCTTGCGCGTGAGCGGGATCGAGATGGCGACCGTCATCGGAGAGGACGCAGCCAGTCTAACCTCCTCCTGCAACGCCCGTGAAGGCCACGTGATGAGAAGAAAGCGGTTGCTCAAACATTATAATATCACGTTAGGCCCCTTCTCCGATCATACAGCGGTGTTAATCGCCCTGAAATAAGTGTACATTATGTATTTCTGGGTCTATTCCTCGTCGTTACAAACTCCCCGAACATAACCACCATCACTTAAGAAAGGGTTACGCACACAGCTAACGCTGAAACAAA
>NC_135497.1:358131410-358213540 GCF_052857255.1 Amblyomma americanum
ACTTTAATCAGCGTTAGGCCTGACCCGATTCGGGAGTTGCTAGCAAGGCTAACATGCCTTCTTGATAGCGAGATGAGCGGAATTGCAGCATGAGAGAATTGCCGTGCATGCTACGCTTTTGATGAGCACTTCATCGATACACCTTTTGAAGGTCAACCCGGCCGCCATTGTCGGCGCATACAAACGTTCACCGCCGATACCTCCGAAGTCGCGCCCCTGCCCCATGGGGACAGGTCTGCGATCGCATGAGTGGCAATTTAGGCCTCAAAGACACCTGGTCCCTCCTCAGATATCTCCTGGACCCGGGTCACACGAAGGCCACCCAACGCAAGCATGTCACACGCATCTTGCACCAGCTCCCCCTCTCAGACGATGCACTCCTCCAAGCCTTCAAAGATCAATATCTCACCACCACCCCTCCCACCCCCTCCCCCCGTACACGGGAGACCCCAACCCGGAACTCGACGCGGACATCTCTCCGGCGGAGGTTCGGGCGGCCATGCACAAACTTCGGACCACGACCGCCCCCGGCGCTGACAGAGTCACCAACAAGGCGCTCCGCAATCTCGACGGCCAGTCCGTGGAGGCTGTTGCAGACTTGTTCAATCACTGCTGGCGAACGGGAACCCTCCCTTCGCAGTGGACTCATGCCCGCATAACTTTCATCCCCAAGCCAGGAAAGCCTCTTGAGATAAGGAATCTCCGTCCCATTTCCCTTACGTCTTGCATCGGCAAGCTCTTTGAGCACGTCGTCCTTGGTCGCCTCCAGGAACACATGGACGACAACCTCCTCTTCCCCCAACGATGGTTGGTTTCCGTCCCCACCTCTGCACCCAAGATATCATGCTTCAGCTCTCAGAAGACGTCCTCCACCCCCGAAACACGAGGCGCACGCGCGCGGTCCTGGCCCTGGATCTAAAACAGGCATTCGAAAATGTACATCATTCGGCCATCTTGGACGCCCTGTCGTCCCTACACGTCGGCACTCGTACCCATCAGTACATCTCAGCCTTTCTCCGCCACCGCACAGCTGAAATCACTTTTGGCTCACTCTCCTCCCCTGTTTACACCCTTGGTAGCCGAGGTACCCCTCAGGAATCGGTACTCTCCCCGCTTCTATGTAATATGACTCTCATCGCCATGGCAACGGCTCTTTCAGCCATTCCCGCCCTCTCGCACTCTTTATATGCCGACGACATCACCCTGTGGACCTCCACGGGTAATTTCGGCACCATTGAAGAGACACTACAAGCGGGGGCAGATGTGGTGACCTCCTATGCCCATCAGGTCGGCCTTGCATGCTCTCCTACAAAATCGGAACTTCTGATCCTTCGCCCCCCTCGGGGAAGACTGGACAAACCTCCCCCACCTGGCATCGATGTCACCATTGATGCCACCTGCATACCAGAGGTAGACAAAGTTCGCATCCTGGGAATGGTTCTCCAGAACAATGGCAATAACACTGCCACAATCACCAAGCTCACTGCTACCGTTCAACAAACCGTTCGCCTCATCAGACGAATCGCTAACAAACACCGAGGCATGCGGGAACACGACCTCCGCCGCCTGATCCAGGCTTTCGTCCTTAGCCGGGTAGTATACTCCCTGCCCTATCTCTTCCTCTCCCGAGTAGAGGAGAACAAAGTCAACTGCCTCATCCGTCAGGCGTACAAGCCGGCCCTCAACCTCCCCCAGCACACGTCGAATGAACGCCTTCTTAAGATGGGCGTACACAACACCCTCGCCGAGCTCACCGAGGCCCATCGATCTGCCCAACTTGATCGGCTCTCCTCCATCCTAGCCGGCCGTCACATTCTTGACGCCATTGGCCTACACCCCCTGGCTATTATACCCACACCTTCTCCCTCCCACACCGCACACGGGACCTCATCATCATTCACCCCCTCCCCAAGAACATGCATCCCGAGCATCATGCGGCTCGTCGTGCTGCTCGGGCTGCAGCCCTACACAAACACTATGGCGCGCAGCCGGAGAGCGTATACGTCGACGCAGCCTCTTACACCTCCTCTTCCGCCTTTGCCCTGGCGGTAGTGTCCAATTCGTACACCCCTATTACGGCAGGCACTGTCATTGCCTCCACTCCTGCGGAAGCGGAGGAGGCAGCCGTAGCCTTAGCCATCGCTACTACATCGGTGACCCACATTTTCAGCGACTCAAAGGCCGCGGTCCGCAACTTTGCGAAAGGCCGCATCTCCGAACCCGCTTTCCGGCTTCTAAGCCGGTATCCCGCCCCTACCCGACCTATTCAGCTTCTCTGGGTCCCGGCCCACGCCGGCCACCCAGGTAACGAGGCGGCTCATTCTTTAGCTCGAGGTTTCGTCACCCGAGCAGGAGCCACCGACGTCTGGGGAGACGCTCGAGATCGAATGGTCGCGTATCACGAGATCACTCTACACTACCGTGAGCAACGGCTAACGTATCCCCCTCCGCACAAGTCTCTCACTAAATTGCGGCAGGTGACGTGGCGACAGCTACAATCCCGCACCTTCCTCTCCCCTGCCCACTTAGCCCTGGTTCACCCGGGACTGTTCACGCCAGTATGCACCCTCTGCGGCGCTCCGAAAGCGGATTTTGCACACATTCTTTATTCTTGCTCTGAGCTTCTTCCACCAGCCGATTGGCAACTCACAGACCTCGAGCGATGGGAGGCTGCGGTGTCCAGTTCTGACCCGGCTGCCCAACGGCAGCTAGTGGACTGGGCTTTGGAAGTCGCTGAGAAGCATCACCTTCCGGCCACGACACACATCCAAGAGCAGTCCCATCACTAGGATGTAACAATTAAGGCTTGCTCTACTTTATAAAGTTTTTCACCACCACCACCACCCCTGCCCCAGCCGGTAAGTCGGAAACCCTTCTTACGTAGCCTTCTACTAAATAGGTATGGCTCGTTGATGTTTTGGAGCCAGCTGGCCCGCTCTGTGTATTAATTGTAAGTGTAAAAAATAGCATATCAGTGTTCACGCTTGTCGCGCCTCCCTATGTTCCCTCGAGCAGGGACCTCTCCGCGGTTAGCGAGCGGAAACGCTGTATGCGCGGAGTGAGGGGCGGAAGGCGGTCCCCCACATTTCCACAGAATAGAGCTCATTTTGTCACAAATCATTTCCTTCTGGCTCTCTTCGCTTTGAAGTTATATTATCTGCTAGTTCAGGATCGCCATATAGAACCTAACAACAACCTGTATATCAATTTTGCAGCCTTGTAACCACTCTGTTATTACGAAATTGCATGTCTTTCTTGCGATTCGCTTCCATTGTTGTTATTACAGAAGTTATGAGGAAATTTGAAGCGAAAATTAACATCATATTACTTCCTAAGTTTCTGGTGTCTTTTTTAATTAAAATATGGTTTAAAAAACAGTTCACTTCGCCAGAAAAGCATACCCTAGTCCGACTGACCAGTTGCATCGCATCTGTTAGAAGGGATGCATACTTCTACGTGGCTAAGTGCTGTTAACTCAAAGAACCTTTCACGCAACGTATATTCAACCATCTGTGCGTTCAGTGCACAGCAGTGCCGCCACAAAATCACTTTATAAAGACGGCAGTGTTCCGTGCGTTATATTAATTAATAATATTGTTATTTGGCGGCGGCGGCAAGCTGATGTATACAGAACGACATGGAGGATGGTGACGGCATTATTTAGTGTCTTCGGGCCTAGCTCGAGCGCTCCTGCCGGGGCCACTACCCGCTTCGTCTTCTTCTATTCCGTGACATGACCCAAGCCACCGAGCGATCGTCGCGATCGCGAACTAGACGAAGGACGTTGACAATGTGAAGCACGACATGACTTTACGCATGAAGGAATGGTTGACCGGAGAAAGGAAGAAGGTGAAGGGCTTGTCGCCACGGTGGATGAGGGGATGATCGGATGAGCGCTGGCACACGAAAGCTTCCGGGCCCCATGTCACCTAGAGCCGACGGCCGAGGCCCATGAACGCACCGAACGGCATGTTCAGGGGGACTGTGTTCTAACGGAGAGGCGTTTTCTCGGGTTGGTGAGGTCATAGGGTCTGGCCGCAGAGGCGTCGTCAGACACGACGATCGTCGTGTCTTCTGGTCGTGGCGGGGGACGGGGCTAGGATGAACGACGAGGTCGTTTCTGGTCTGGCGGTCCTGGGCACAGCACGGCGGTGCGTACCAGGGGCACATGATCGACAGTCACGGCGGACGCAGGACACCGAAGCTCCGGGACCAAGATGCCGATGATACCCTTCCGGCGCCATTGACCGCTTACTCTTTTTCTATTCTGTGACAATATAATTGGCTATCGGGAAAGGAAGGCTGGAGTAACTGTCTCTCGGTGGACACCTGAAGCGCACCGTGCAAAAAGGGATGATGAAGGAAGTGAAAGAAGAAAGGGAGAAAGATGCGCTGTAGTGGAGGGCTCCAGATTAATTCTGACCACTTGGAGTTCTCACTCACTGTACTGCGAAGCGCAACCATTGCCAACGGTGCTATGAGAGGAGCTTCACTTCATGTGAGCAGAAACCGATAAATGCTATCAGGAGAGCTGTGGTTATTCAGGAGTCAGTACAGTATGAATCTAACCCACCTTCATGACTGCTTATTTGTTCCAAAACGAACAGAAAATATACTCTAACAGTACGCAGCATTGGAGAGTTGGTTCTCTTTCATCATACTGTTCAGGTGCGAGGAAGACAAAGGACAGAAAGAAAGACGGCACGGGTGTCGTCTTTCTATCCATCGCTTGTATTCCTCCAGCTGGAACAAAATGCGGAACCAAGAGAACAAAGATGTTACCACTTTGTAAACTAATTCCTTACCAATGTTCAAGATATCGCGAAATAAGCTGTTTCCTGGCGATTTTTTGATCAATAAAATACTTTTTGACTACGGTGAATTTCTAACTAATTTCAAAGAAATGGCTTTCAGCATGTGTTTCATCTTTCAATTTGAACATGAAGCAGCGGGAAACATACCTTCAAGATAAGATAAAATGAGAATTGTATATGAGCCTATAAGTTTCCATGTTATCAGCCACATGAGACGTGTTTGAGCTCTACACGAAAACCATAGTGTCGATATGTATCTCCCAGTTTGTATTGTTGTATTGGACCCAACTGACCAGTACCTGCTTTGCATAAGAAGTTATCAGTGTACTTTGGCTGGAATTTGCAAATGCTATTTGCAGTGCTCAGAATGACAATAAAAAGGCGCGAAATTTTCTGTGCATGATGATTAGGAATTAGGAAAAAATGCTTGATGCGTTTTCGCAAAATGCAAAAGTAAATGAAACGTGCAAAGCAAAATGCTTGATGGCTGATGATCATGTATTAAACAAAAATGCTTTATGCATAATTGCGAGGCGATTTCGTCGCAACTCCAGAAGGAATAAACGCAGAAGATCGCGACTTCAAAGGAGTGAAAGAGTACATCCGACAGGCGAATCCTTTTGGTGCGATATGGAAGCAGACAGACTCCACGGGAGACAAGTAACAAACACGGGGAGCAGGGGAGGAAGCGCCTAATGGTTGCTTCCGTAGCGCGTTTGTCTAAAAGCGAGCGGTGTTTCGAGCAGCAAGCAGTAATCACGTGCCGGACTAAACGCGAGGCACACGGACAATAGCATGCCCACGGTTATCCTGAAGGAGGGCTCTCAACGCCAGTTCGGCTATTTCGTTCTGACGGTAATTTCCAGCGTACATATATTACTAGGGTGGTGGGCAATGACACGGCAACAGTAAAACACAGATAGTAATCGCAGCTAAATTTCAAGAAAACAGAATTTGTGATACTGTCAATAAAAAAATAGTCACGAGCAAAATGCCATTCAACGCGTAAAGCAGCATACGACCACGGTGTTGTACTTTATAAGAACAATTACAGACAAGTTGTGTCAGCCACGTACGACTAAGAATTTCACATTCCGTTAACAACAAAAATTGGCAGTGGCTTAGCTCGGCTATGCCAGGATATACGTAGCGAGAGGTACGTTTCCCTGGCTGAGATTGTTGCGGTCGCTGTATGTTTAGCCAGGAGAGACATTGGGTATACACATCTTTTATTCATTTTGCTTGACAGAGACGAGGACCTGCCGATGATCTGTGAAGTAGCATGCAGCGGTCTCAATTTTGTCGATACAGTATTTAGATTTGGTAGAGCCTCTTTAGTATACAAGCTCTATAGTAGTTCCCCATTGTGTAGTCTGGACGTGAGGGTTCGAAGCTAAAGTCCAACTTTTCTTTTATACGCTGACTAAGAGAGTCCTGTTTGCTGTTGAAATCACCCAAAGTCAGATACAACTGTGAAACCGTGCCGTAGGCTGGTATACACGTGGCAACCACATCGATCGTCTGCTTGACAGATGTTCGCGGTGCCACTTTCCAGAAACCGAACACAGCAGGCTTCACCATTATTCACTGTTATCGAAGGGAGATGTCTGAAATCGGTGATACCTTGTTTCACGTAGACACAAACTCCAGTGTTTTTATTCGGTTCAAGCCAACTGCCAGGCGACAACCTCAGGATCGGAAGAGTTAATCTTCCCTTGTCTATACCGCCGTTTAGCAGCGGCTGGACTCTCCTTCTCTACATGCATGTCAAACGTTGTGATACAGATGCCCACTACATCTTTGCCTTTTATACGCAATCCTGCGCATGCGACGCGGGGTTCGGGTGATAGAGCGGTGTGCGGCGAGGCGGCGACGAAGAACGCGGCGAAGCTGTGTGGTCTCTCTAGTTACCATGGTATCGGCGCATGCGCACAACTGCTCATCCGCGTGACGTCACGCTCGGCTTTGACGGTGGAGCCGGCGCGCGGCCGCGGCGACAGCGAGGCGTACGCCGCACTTTGCTCCTCTTCGGTTGTCATCGTAACGGCGCATGCGAACAACTGGCCTCTCCCATGTACAGCGAAAAGCTCGACTGGTAGCCCAGTGTAGCTCCCGCTACAAAAAGCTGAAGGAAAGAGAATTCACACTTTTCTCTCTGCGACGCCGCCGCGGTGGCTCAGTGGCGATGGCGCTTGGCTGCTGACTCGAAAGACGCGGGTTCGATGCCGGCCGCGGCGGTAGAATTTATATGGAGGCGAAATTCCAGAGGCCCGTGTACTGTGCGATGTCAGTGCACATTAAAGAACCCCCGGTGATAGAAATTTTCGGAGCCCGTCACTACGGCGTCCTTCATAGCCTGAGTCGTTTTGAGACGTTAAGCCGCCCTAAAACATAAAAAAACAAAACTTTTCTCTCTGTAGAGCTCAAAATAGCCACTACATGAGGCAATAGAGCCGCAACAGTCATCTGCATCTCAGTTTTGCTATTTCAACGACTGCGACTCGGTTCATTTCTGAGTATTCTGCTCTAATTTCGGAGAGTCCATTATTTTACTGATTTCACACTCAAGTTTGAGCCTCTAAAACTGAATATTAATTTATTCCTTCACAGACAGTGTGATCATATGTGATATCTTTTTCAGGGTCGTGGATAAATGTTTTAGCATCTGCACCAATAACCAATAGTCAATCAAAACATGATAAAACAAGGAAAAAGAGACTAATGTAATAAATATGCAACATAGAATGATTTCAGACAACGAGCACGTAAGTGCACTGAATACCTTGCAAATGATGGCAGTGAATCTTCCGCTAAGGCACATTTTGTAGCATTGTTCAAATTTGCTACTATTGTGCAAAAGTTTGTGCATTTATTTATGGGCGGTCCCGTTAAAAGCTTGAGTCTGGGACCTCCTTCTGTATGGTTTATGTAACACCTATCTTTTATGAATGAACATTCTTCTTCTCATTAAGGAGGGGTATTTTGGGAGGCTACATGGTGTTCATGGATTTATTTATTTATTTATTTATTTATTTATTTATTTATTTATTTATTTATTTATTTATTTATTTATTTATTTATTTATTTATTTATTTATTTATTTATTTATTAATGAAGGGCGCTAGTCTTTTATTTATGACTGCTGCTTAAGTAGAAGTACGTATAGTGTCAATTTCACAACGGGAGCTTACAACCAAAATATAATTTAAAGTGCCAGATATGTTTCTGGACTGGAAAATAGGTTACTAAAACGCACCTTCGTGATTCACGTCAGATAAAAAATTTATTTCGGGAAACATGGAATAATAAGCCTGTGTTTAATTGATAGCGAGGATAAAATACTGGCATTGTGGCCCTTTGCCAAAGCGTATCGTTTATGTCAGAGACATCATCATCAAATTATGGTCAGCCAGATTGCCTCCAATGCAAGACAAAAGCGTATCTCGATGACCTCCTATAAACCGTACCTTGTGCGAGCCCCGGCCGGCCTGTTGCACCAAAGCTCCTAACCTTTCTGAATGAGCCTACCAAATACGAAGAGCCTAACTTAGCGTTGTAGTACTTCAGGTTGAGGTTTTTTCACACCTTTTTGGCAAACTTACCAATACTGGGAAAAGGCGAAACGAATGATCAAGCAGCCGAATGTTCAAGAAACGTGGTTCTAAAGTGTAGCTTCAATATTGGTGCTTGAAAAATCCTGTTCTACAACACAGCAGTTGATATTTTAAGTTTTGCTTCTTGCGCGAGACGCGAATTTTCTCTTCTCAACGGCTTTTGCTGTGAACTCATATCCTACAAAAGGCGTTACTAGAAGTTCCTTCCAAGTTACTAGTTATCTGCCGACATGGTGGGGGCGTTAAGTCCATGTGGAATACCCACTTCAGCCACTAACAGAGGATAGTGTAGGTTTGGTTGGTTGCGGTGGGGTTCAGCGCGATGTCCCTTACTAGTCCCACATTTCAGCGCTTCCCCTCTCCCAACCTACCTTGAGCTTCTAGAAATAAAAAAGGCAGGAAAGAAAGATGGAAGGCATTTTATTTGGGACCAAAAATGTTGCCCACCGCAAGCTTGCCTCACAACCGTGCGCTGGCTTAACGCGGTAAAGAGCCTCAAAGTTGTGTAAAGGGGAAGCAAACGCTGAATCGGACAGCAAAAACTAGTCTAAGCACTAAGCGCAACGAAGCGTCAAAAGTCAACAGCAATGAACAATAACAAATCCACCAACATAGGGCTTTTTCGACACCCAACGTTCTCTCTGTTGCTAGAAAACTGGGAAAGAAATGGAGCAGGATTTCACTTCTGTGCATGTGATTGCAAGCTACGCAGGTTCGTTTCGCCCAATGCCCCTTAGCCCGAAAAAACGCTGCTGCCGGCGCGCCCTGTAGAGGGCTCCACCGTCCCGAGGCTAACAGGGGAACTCATCTATCATTGTCACTTCGCAAAGCTCTGCGTAGACTAAAAAGTGCGCGAACACCGGGGGAATGGCATTGTCTCGCGGAAAATGAGAGTTGGCCCCTGCCCTTGAGTTCTTGTTTTCCTCTTTGCATGGCCCCTCTAGCACGAATAACTCTGCATTTGATGTATAGCGCCCCTTTCGAACCTGGTACTCTAACTTTGTCACGATAAGATGCCCTTCTCAACTCTTTGTGTGTCTGTCTTTCTTGCTTCAGGAACACGTACTTTGTCTCAAAACCGGTGAGGTTGTCCGGAAGGCTTTGGGAAGAATTTGGCTCTTGTCAGTATGTTGGTGCTCGAAGAAAATTGCTACCTCGTAAATCGCTGCGGAATGGAGTGTAAGGCTTCACCTTAGTCACTTCTGTTTCTTTCAAAAATCTCTTAATGCAATAATAAACGGTCTAACATAAAACCGGCACAGATTAAGAAACGGGAAGATTTTTATGTTCACTGCTCAGTTAGAGGTCCCGTACAGCTTGACGGCTTACTTTTCCAGCAGTTTACCTCACTGTCCCCTTCTTTTCAGGGCACGGTGCCCAGCCTCCTCTAAGTCAGTCGCACACTGATCATATATAGGCATAATTGAAATTTTCGTAGCTCTAATCAGAATTCATCCACCTCCTTGACGCCGTATGGGTAAGACGTTATGTCGGTTAGAACGAGGCTGTCGATTTTAACCCCGGCCGCAACAGGTGTATTTCGATGGAGGCGCAATGCGGATACGCTTGTGTGTTGTGCGTTGTCAGGGAACTTTAAAGATTGCCTGGTAGTCAAAATTAATCGGAAGCCCCCACCACTACGTCGTCGCTCATGCCCACGCGCAGTTCCAGGGCGCTAAATGCCATATACAAATAAAAGCTCTAATCTGTTCCCCTTACCTTCTCAACGAGGCAGAGACTGTTTCTCCGCTGAAGCCGTACAATAGAAACACGCAAAACAAAGCTGGATATATCCTTTGTGTCTAGTACGTTACGCAGACTTTCCGGCAAGCACCTTTGCCTCCATGTAACGCACCTTTAAAGAATTTGTATACTCTGCAGCAGGCCTAGCGTAGCTTCAGAATAGTCCTGCTCTGCAGTTCCTTCTGTCTCTTTTCTATAACTTGTTGTGGCCAATCTACCAATCGGATGCAATCAGAGTTCATGATCAGATCAAACTGTTCTCTGGAAGTCGAAAACTGATTGTGCAGTAAATTCACTAGTGCGCCACAGACCGGGCACCCCTGTAGTGGAAAATGGCGTTGTCCACTGTGACATAATTTTAGCGTTCTTGCAGCGCGGCTCCTGCGCAACTAAAACCCTATTCATCATGAACTTCGTTTCCTAGAACGCCGAAATATATCCAAAAGTGTCGAGAGGTCATCGATTCAAGGCTCCTTTGTTTCCACGTTTCAATAAGAATTCTATTCAGACGCGTTACATGGAGCATGACGAGAGCTGAAAGCGATAAGGAGAGTTAGCCCCGCGCAGATCATTGCGTAGTATTCCGAAGCAACCCATTGAAGACACCGCGGGCTCGGACTCTTATCTGATCTAACCCCGGCTGACGGCCAGATGAGCCGGGCGGTGGCATTTCGCGGGGAACGCCGACTGTCCCAGGAATGATGGCGGCGCCGCAGCCGGTGCTGCCGGCGTGTCCCGATCGAGTCGGGACGGAAGCTAGCGTTCGTCAGCCTCGCCTAGTAGCGCGCGCGCTCGCGCCGTAGTTCCGCGTGCCGTACCAGCTCGCCCATTTGGCTAATTGAATCGAGAGCGCATTTGGCTCCAAGGAACGGAAGCTTGTGTGGCCAATGCACCAACACACGCGCACGCACACACGCACACATTCAAAATGGCGCTTTAACAGCGCTGCTGAGGTGAAACGATAGGCGCCAATAAAACCAACAGAAGAGCCCAAATCAAGACCCCATAAAACTGCGCGCGAAAGTAGCAGGAAGAGAGGAGGAGAGGGCGGTTGGTTCGACGCACGACCGCGTGCGAAATACAGAACAGGGCAAAAAAGGGTGGGGGAGAGGAGGGGATATGGGCGAGGGTGGGGGTGCTCAGCTCGGCAGCATGCATATCGGGGGCTCCTAATTAAATTTCCTGAGAACGGCCGCCGAAACGATGCGATCGAAGAGAACCAGTGAATTCTTGGACGCTTTGTTCGGGCCTCTATCAGACACGACGACCACGAGACGGGGAACGGCTTTTTTGGATTTGCCGACAGGCCTCCCCTGCGCTACGCAGCTGGCTGCTGCCCGCGCGCGCGCGCGCGTGTGTGTGTGGTGGGGCATGCGCGCTTTTTTGCTGGTGTTTTTCTGCGTCGCGTCATTTTTTTTGTTACTGTCTCGCTTAATTCGTGGTGTTGGGAAACGTCTGCGGATCATAAATTATGGACCTTATTTTATTCATGCTCCTCAACTTCGGCTGACCGTCACGTTCTGCTTGCGTGTATTGTTCGTTTATCGAATGGTCAGGCGCTCGGCGCGCCCTCCGCGGCGGCGGCGGCGGCTACCATCCCCCGTCGCCCCCATTCAGCCCATGGTGCGAAAATCTCGTTAGCTGGCATCTGATTATTCTCCATCTAGCCCGTCTTTTCCATTTCCGCGTTTCATTTCCCCTTGGTATACAGTGAAGCGGCAAACGTAACTTTCGAAAACAATCGTGTCCTACAGTGTTCGCAGTGTGTTCCTCGAACCTGTTTACCTACGTAACCGCCTCTTCGGTTTGCTCTTGCTGTTTATAAGAACACTTAGGCCTGGAACAAAGAATAAAGCCTTTTTCTTTTTTTTTCGTTTCTAGTGTGTTTCACGTATCAACCTGCAGCGAAAAAGGAAACGAGAACAAAGATTAGGAAGGTTTTTGTTCCCTCTCCTTTTCAACGTAGTTATTTTCGCGAGGTCAACAGAAATCAATTAGCGCGGTACGGAGCTGCCTAGTGAGGGGTAAAAAGGGCGTGCGTAAAATGAGCGGCAATTTCCTAAGGCTCCGCTCTTACAGAGCTGCGAGTTTCTGTCCGTGTACTGCATAGTGCAGACGCCTATACGCTGCAAGTTTTATAGCGAACGGTACGCAGATGACTTTAAAAAAAAAAAAGCCCTCGCTAACGCGGCTAACCTGCCTAACTGCCAGCTACGCACGTAGATAATGATCTCCCCGCGCCTGTTCAGCTAAAGGCCGGATGGCATAAGCTTGTGTCGAACGCTTCTCATCATGCCGCAAAATTTAATTCCTGATGAGGCAGGCCTGTGGGAAAAGTAACTGTTCATCTTGATGTGAAACGGGTCAATTCGAGAGGGACTTTGTGATGACAATTCACGATCATGACAGTCCGTATGAAGCTTTATATAACACAAAAAATAACTGATCCGAATATATTTATGTAGATGAGTGCACTATGCGATTAAGTTGTAAGAACAATGCATGCCCTTGCAATATATGCGCAGAAATGTGTCTTAAAGGAAAAGAGGAGGGGTTGGCGCAGCAGTGGCGGCGGGGAGTCGCGCATTTGTACTATGGAGCCGCGAGTGTGGCTCACGCTTAAGGTTGACAAGTTTTTCCGGATGCACTTCACCCGGACGGTTTGTTATCTTTCTGAGCGATGCGTGCGCTCAACAAGAACCTCTGGAGGCGTGAATTGACCTCGCTACTTGGACTAAGATCTGATTTGGAGCTTGGACATGCAGCGCGCTTTATTCGGCTTAGGGCCGCGTTTCTTAAGAACATTTCAAGCAGAAAAGATTTGGCAACCGGAAGAAACGTTCATAGTTGTGCATGAAACGCGTCCAAGACATGAGCCCCATTTCACCTTACTCTTTTCTTTCGCTGGGAAGCCTTATCTGCCGACGATTTTTGCCCCCGAGCCAGTGGTTATGGGGGCTCAGCGGTTATGGTATTTCGGCTGCTGACCCGAAATACGCGGGTTCGATCCCGAGCGCGGTGGTCTAATTTCGATAGAGGCGAAATGCTAGAGGCCCGTGTACTGTGTGATGCCAGTGCACGTTAAAGAGCTCCAGGTGGTCGAAATTATCCGGAGCCCTCTACTATGGCGTCCCTCATTTTCTGAGTGGCTTTGGGACGTTAAACCCCATAAAACCAAAACCAAAGCCCCCCGCAGAAGTTTCTCCCCAGACCGTCGCTGTATTCTTAGTTATGACGTTGTCGTCTCGTCGTCTAGCTGGACTCGGGGATCTGTGTGACCTAACGTTTGATAGATCGGGCCCATCTGCCAGTAGCGGCGGCGGGCTTCCGTCCCGTTCGAGCGGCTAAAAATATTAAAACGCCACCAAATACCTGGCCCTATGAAGCTAAGTGGTTCGTGGCGCAGTTATGCGTAGGAATGGAAGGTTGAACTTTTGTTGGCCCCATTAAGTAATCAAGCACTAAAAAAAGAACCCTGCGCCTCAGCAAACTATATATATATATATTTTTTTTAATTTCGTTCATTCGCCTTCACACAAACACGAGTAATGCACATCTAATCCACACTTCTTTTTTATTTGTTCTGAGGAGGAAGAAACTGCCCTGAAAGCCCTCACGTCTCTATAGTTCAAAGTTTCTTTTTTTTTTTGCCTCGCTGCTTCGGAAAGTACGGTACTCATTCCGTGAGCGCACATAAAAACTGAACAGGATACACCGCGAAGTGCATCACTCATACAAAAGCACAGTCATTCGAGCTGTTTAGACTGAATCAATACCAAAAGTACTCCGCTTGCATGCCAGGAGCGAAGTTTCCTGCTCCCCTCGTCCAGGCAAATAAAGTAGAGCAGCAAAGCCAAACAAGCACAGAACAGCGACCAACGGGAGCAGAAATGAAAATGCGAGGACTGCAGCAGAGTTCGTAAGACTAGTCCTCGGCGCAAGAGAAATGCAAAGCAGCTTCTGTATGGCCTCACGTCGCGTGTCCTTGAATTTCAAATATATTTATCTTTGACGAGTCTTTTTCCCCATGAAGAGTTTTTCTGGCGTGCATTTATACTCTCCTGTCATTCATCCGGGCTTTCGCTTCGTGCGCCCGAGTGAAAATGGAAGCTTGAAATTCAAGAACGCGCCTTTTCTCTTTACTTCGAGTTGTAGTCGGCCTTTGTGTAATTCGCGGAATACTCAAGCGCTTACGGAGCAGAAAGAATCTCTCAGAAATAAGAAAAAAAGACTTTCTCGTGTAACACCGGTATTTCTAGACATTTTTCTTTTCCGTTCGCTCTTCTAAACTCTAGCGCTATGCTTTAAAACGCTTATCACATTCGGTCTTCGATAACCATTTGATGCGTGGGAGGCATAGCGTTTGATCAAGCTATCAGAGAAAGAGAAATAGCACTAAGGACAAATTTAGATTGACTTATATCGATGACGACATCGTTCTAATGACAAAGAGATGATTTTCACGAAAACGAAGGTTCTAGGAAGCGGCAAAAAGTTTATAAACAGGCACAACCGCCGCATGCTCTCAAGCCAAATGCGATGACGTAAATTAATGGTTTTGTGAGTGCGGATCTCTGAAGCTAGGCCACACCGCCATCCACTCTAAGGCCGTGATCACGGCTTTCATAATTCCCACTACGTCATCACCAAAGTCAGGAGGTTGAGTCTAGTAGCGGGGAAAAGAAGTATCCTATTTTCAACTACAAATTTGTTGACAATAAAAAGACCTTTTGCAGCTGAACGAGCGTCAGCAGTGTCACAAAATGCTCAAAAATTAATTTTACTGAGGTAAAAAAATTGTGTCCCTTCCTGAGTGACGTATGCCACTAGTGGTGGCAGGCTTCCGTTAAGCTCGCGATTTAAAAAGAAAAGTTTATAAGATGCTGACACTCAAGCCATGCATAGAAGATAGAAGATAAAAAACAGGGAGCACAGGTCATGAGACTATTATACACAATAACTTGAGTCTTTTAAGATTACTATAGCATTTTTTCGTAAAAGAAACTGTGGGAGAAGATTACGCCTAAGCAGAATACCGCCCGCACGGTTTCGAAGGTGGGAGCAGAAGTTGGGAGCCAGAACATATACGTGGAGGACGCTAGTAGTGAGCGGCATTCATGGGAGGTCCTGCAGCTAACTTTGTTACAAAAGAGCTAATTATCTCTTACCTAATCTACCTAGAGCAACGTGAAAGCTAGAGCGCATATAAGGTTATATTTTTCATGAGATTACACTAGCGTTCTGTACTGTTTTTACTGGATTTAAAACTTGTCCGGCTGATCTCAGTCTCCGCAGCATCGCTATTATTACGGAGGGTGATGCGAAACAATATACACCTCGGCTAAGTACGAGCTGAGGTTTGGAACCGGGCAATTGGACGTTGAATACCTGCAGGTGAAAAAGAGCACCGATATATGGCCTAAGGATACACTCCAAGCTGTTTCCGACTGCTTCCGCCAATTCAGAGTGAACTAGGTACATCACGTCTCGGCGATGTGTTTGTTGTCAACAGCGGCTGCCCCGCACGTTCATCTGAGGGCTGCTGACAGGTGTGGCTCCGAAAGCAACTCGCTGCCATGGTATGCCGCAACATGCTGATAAGGCTGCTTTTAAGCGTCCTGGTGGGGCATTCATGCGATATCAGAATTAGTTTCAAACATTGCCCGGATGAAGCTCTTTCGCTACTGAGTATGCGCCAACTGCAGCTTATGCTTGTGCCTGTATGCTATAAACTGACTTTAAACCTCGTATTTTAGAGCTATTGAACCGTTCAGCCGTTCAGAAGCGTAATGCTCGCAGAGGCCACGAACTTGTCTACAATCGATGGAGGTGATATAAAATGGTTTTGTGGCCTTCAAACTTCCGACAAGCGACCAGTGAGCACGTGAGAGCGTACCGGAGCTCATCTGCGTCCGAAAAGTTCTCTTTTTTTCAAAATCATTGGAACGAAATTTGAAAGAAAAAAAAAACTACAATCGGGAGTTGCTATCAACGGGACAGTAGCACGCATCTTCCGCTACTCTTTTTAGCCCGTCTACAAGGTCCAGAATCGTGAACGTATTTCTCGCGTGCTTATTTTCGTTCCTGCACCAAAATCGCAAAGAAAATTTAACACGAAAAACGAAAGCCTGAGATCATCAAAAACCGTGCCCGGCAAAATATAAACACTGCGGCAAGAGTCCTCGCACTCTCCGTCCACGTCTGAGCCTTCTATTCGTCCTGGCTTGGCCTGTCAGGCTTTCTGAAAGGCGATCGAAGCTCCCTAGAAGGGCTTGAAGCCTGTTCTTTCAACTTCAGCTAACAGCTTAAACAACGGCCTTCGGAACATGCTGGTGTGAACTGGTAGCCGGATCGATTGACAGTGTGCTTGAGGTCCTCCGATAGAGACCTTTCGCACAGCACGCCAGATGCTAGTCTGTGAGAGGAAGACTAAAAATTTTTCTTAGCAAACGCCGAAAGAACACTTGCCTTCTTTTCAGCCCGAAACGGGGCGCAGAATTTGCGCCGCCTGTCAAGTCGCTCCTTCCCGAATGTTTTATACACCGCTTTACGTTTCCCGTAACCAAACCGCTCAGTTCCTAGGGAATCTGGTTCCCTGTCACGCACTTCGATAAAAGAGAGAAAGGAAATTTGAGCCAGAACAGAAGACTCTGATCAGAAGCAGGTCCCAGCCAGGTCCGAACGGAACATATTACAGAGAATCTGCGCAATTATTTCTTGTTTCAATCTGCTTATCCAAGCAGTACGAAGTACTGCACGCATACCATACGTGAATAGTAGCGCTCCTCTTGGGAGGTTGCTAATACTTGTGCAAAAATGCTCAGTTACTTAAATCCGAATATAGTCGCTTCGCACCCGCGCTCCTGTTTACGCCAGATTAAAAATGTGCCAGCCTTTTAATGCTCAATCCAGCACGTAAAACCTATCGCTAAAGCAAAACAGACCGGAAAAATTGCGCGGAACGTGGCAAAGTATGCTTTCTTCGCAAAAATGAAAGAGTATAAACACTTCGCAGCTTATTTACTTCAAGTGGAAGTCTGCGCTTGACTTTTATCCTACCAGCGACGAATGGGGGGAATTAAAAGGTATTTATACCGCGGCAGGCCCGCGGGAACGAATCCTCGCCAACCGCGTTGTCTCTATCATATACCCCCCCGCTCTATTCTATTCGCGCGAAAAAAGAGAGAGAGAGAGAGAGAGAGAAAGAAAGAGCCAAAGAAACGGAAGAGTTGAACGATCATTCATGCCGGCTTCCTTTTTTTTACGCTTTCTTCCGAAATCGAAGGAAAGGGAGCCCAAACACCCACTCCGACTACTAGACCCCCCCCCCCCCATTTCTTTGCTCTCTTTACAGTTTTCATCTGTTGAAGCTAAACGCAATTTAATAGCAAGATTAATGGACGCGGCTCCTTTCGCGAGCGCCGAGACCCGCAGCAGGTGTTGAGAGCGCACCGTCTCGGCTTTCGGCCTTCCTTGAACACGCGTTAAAGATAAGCGCGAAGCTGCTCTCTACGGGGCGGGCGTGATTTCCTTCCCCCTTTCCTCCCCTTCCTCCTCAGAAGCTCGGCGCCGTGTCTCCTCTTCCACTACGTGTATATACATATTCCGGACTCTCTCTCTCTACCCTCCTCCGCTCCCTTCCATCTCCGTTCCTCCAGCCTGCTGCCATCATTAATTGTTAACCCTGATTTATTGTTTGTTCTCCCCTGCAGAGGGGCTCGCAACTCTCCAAAGGAGCCGTCGGGCGCCTTTCGCGCATCGTTTCATTTCCGGCGCTAAGGCCGCTCGGGAGTCGATAAAATCGACGTCTCAAAGCCTTTCCGGCCGATTTGTTCGAACTTTGCTTAACAAAGCGGTAAAGTAGAGCGTCGCGCGCCCACACTGCGCGCACCCTCCTTCGGGCAATTCTTTCCCGACTCGCCATTCCCGCGTGGAACCCTTGTGCGTTGTTTTGGCGCTCGCACATTTACATGCGTGCGTGCGTGCGTGGACTCTCCATCTTTCGGCACGTATGGCACGAGCGCTTGGAAAGGGTTATCGCCGAAAAGCCGCGTATTTCACGTCTGCGCAGCTCCCGGCGGAGCCTGGCACCGATTACGACATCACAGGCAATTATACGTGCGGAAAGTATGGAAGGACCAGATTTCTTCTCTGCCGGAAATATGTTTCGATTTCCGCGACTCTTGAACAGTGTTATATCTACGGGATGGTAATGCGAAATGGCGCGCCACTGAACGCATTGAAGTTCTAGCTTGCAGCGAAATGAATGCTGAGTTCATGTAAGCCTGAAGTATTGAAAGGTTTGTTGTATCCACATCTGTGCGCGATACAAGGAGTGAAATATTTAATGAATAACGTTTCTTTTACTCAGGTACATTATACTTGGTTTGATATGTATACCGTTTACAAATGGCAAAATTTTTAGGAGCGTGCTCGTAAAGCTCACAAAATATCATATTTTTTCCCACCGGAATGAACAAATCACTAAACAATTAAGTATTCGTAGGACCAAGAGTATTACTACTTTTCGCTGCCTGGACATGCATTTCCATTCGCCATGCGGTACTTCGGTATTTATAAACGGAAGTTAACCTCGCAGCAACATTTACGCTGATCTGTTGTTCACAAAAGTGCTCAGTTGTCTTTGCTACATGCTGCCCAGAAAAACGGCAAGCAACTGGATAGTACAACTGCAAAAATCTTTCGCAGGCTAATGATCGTGTTATTCTCCGCAGACTCTGGTACTTATACGACAATCTACACGAGGCTTAATATGACTGTTCAATTTTGCATTGAAAGTTTTGTGTCCATCTGGCCTGTACGTACCATGAAAGTCGAATTCACAGATATACTAAGCAAATTATATTCTAAATAAAAAAATATATTTGCTAAAATAAGCTGCCGCCGAGTTATCGATTTTCACACATTAAAATTCAGCAGGCTTCTAAACTGTGCAAAACACAAGGAAATTATTTGTCACAACCTATTCCAAACATTTGAAGACGTAGCTTTTATATCTTTTGGCGCTACTTGCGCAAAACAAAAAGCGAACTACGAAATATTCATTAATGACTATTTCTAAAATTTCTTCCGATATCGCTAATCAATTTACCCACTTCTTTTGCTCCGTATTTGACTCGGCAGACCACACAGCACTATTGCATAAATCTCTGCTTAATCTTTCAAGCAACGCGATAACCTACGAAAGTGAGCTGATCAAGACGCTAAACATTTAGAATTATAGCATTCCGGATAGGATTTTTCGTTATATTCTGAGCCATGTGCCCTTATTTTAATTCGCCTTTTCGAACTATCATTGAAGGATTACAGTGTTCCCAATGATTGGTGCATAACTTGCGTAGTGCTGGTTTATAATAAAAATGATAATCTGATTGTTTCCTATCCTTCCAATCTCCCTAACGTTTTGCGGAAACTGGGGCAGCAGGAAACGACACAGACGCAGCGGGGAACGACACAAGCGTCTTGTGGGTTTGCCGCCTGTGTGTCTCCTTCTCGCGTGTGTCGTTCCCCGCTGCGTCAGTCTTCGCAAAACATGTCTGACCAGCTTTCACAAACCCTCAGATTCCCTAATTGCTTGTACTTGCATGCTTATGCACCCGTGTCATATCTAAATTAGGGGAACCACATCACTGTCTCTTATTTTCAACATGGCATTAGGATAGGCATTAGGAAACTTGTCGGTAGAGTTGGTTCATTATGTCACTTTGCTTCTACTGAGCGAAAACGACGAGGACGAAGTAAGCAAATACATACCTCACTCACAAACGCATACATTCAACTTTTATTTCATGAAGGAATATAAGGCAAACATAAGCGCTCTCAACAGCGTACCGACAATATACTAAAACACTTCGTCGCACATGGATAAGCGCTTCTCTTTTCTGAGAGCTTATTCATGTGCTATGACGCGCTTGACAAGATCGTCGGTGTACTGCTTAAAACGCTTAAATTGCCCTTGTATTTCTTCACTAAATAAAAGTTGCAAGTATGCGCTGGTGCCTGTGGCATCTGTTTTTTTTTACTTCGTCCTAATCCTTTTCGCGCAGTAGAAAAGAAGCATTGTCTACAGTTACCCAGCCGGTCACCCCGATTCATGGAGCCGCCTCGTCACTGGACACTGCCGGGCAAGCTGGCGTGATTTCTGTAGGTATTAGTCATGCCTTTGTTCGCGTCATTCAGAGTAAGCCCATCTTTGAACTTCAGTACGTTTGTATTCGGGGAGAACTTGTCAGATGGATTTATGCTTATTTCTACGTCAGAAAACAGCTTGTTTAAGTGAATAAATCGCGTCCTGGCACACTATCGGTTAATTCTGGGGCTCCTCGGGTCAGCATTAGGACTTGCTTTATTTTTTAATCTATATCAATGCTTTTTTCGCCGCTGTATATGCGTCCATGGCAGTATTCTTTTCAAAAGCATCAGCAGCACCGCCGAGTCGCAGGCCAAGAATGCGTGCAAACGAGCCTGAATGCTGAACCAGACTGCTCCAATGTTCGGTCTGTGGAAGTAACTAAGTATAAATCTGTTCTCCTTGAAATTACGAACCATAAGATGCCAGTAATTCTACATACTGAATAATTATCAAATTACCAATCCTTGGGTGCGGACGAACAAATATATTTACAGCTATGAAGATAGGCATTATTATTACTAGTTATCTCAGATATGGTCAAATCACATAAACAATATTTGCGCACCTACCATTGCAAGTCTTGTGTTCTTATAGGTAAGTTAAAAAATGCTCCGTCATTACTCAAACTAGTGAGAAAATATGCGTGCGCTGCATATTAACAATTCTTTGCTAATGTTAGGCAGATTCAAAGGAAAAGAAGAGCAAGATGTTTAGGAGCATATTCAGTGTGAGCCCAACTGCGTCGCTCGCACTTCGTCCCTTCCGAGCCTGTGTGAAAAGTTGTTACAATGCGGCGCACGCATTTTCTCCCAATCACTGATAGACAAAATAGCATTAACCAAATCTATACTTAAAGCTGAACTCCAAACTAGTAGTATTCAATACAGAAATTGGACAGAAATTACAGTGTGCTCGTGTGGTTTAGGATCGCTTCTTGTGAAAAGATTTTAAGAAACTTTTAAATAGTCCAAAGAAAAACCGTCCGCCTTATTTTGAACCCTTATTGCAATTCTATTCATCGCCCGTCATTCTCATGACTGCTAAGAACATAACCACGTATATAAACACTATTTAAAGAAAGGAGAACGTTTCCAAGACTGATATTTCCTTATTCATTGTATTTAAAGCATCTCAACACCAATTTAACACGCTACTTAAGTTCCTGATCATCTCTACCGACTCTTAATAGCCCATACTACTGTGCATTTTTTTTCTCATTTTTCATCCAGACCGCAAAACTGCAAAACACTGGGATCAACTTCCCGCTGATGCTGTGATCCACTCCAATCCACAACATTTTAAGATATGCATCGAAAAAATATACTCCTGTAATAAGACATTTTTTCCCTTTTTATGTATCACCGCTAACCCTCAAGTAATACCCATACGTGGGGCCTCTGAGGTGTATTTTTAAATAAATAAATAAACATAAACCTTTCCCATGGCGTGTACGAATATTCCAAAACTTGGAATACGAATCGAATGTTGTATATTTAAAAATCGCATTCGATTGTGTTTAGCGAGCTGATTGATTGATTTTCTTCCGTGTTGAGAAAATTTAACATCATCCTACATTTAAAATAGCACTTATTATTTACTTGTAAAAATAGTACGTTCATGCTTTAAAAATCCCCGACCTACCCCCCTCTCCCCTTGTGATGCCGTTTTGGGCTTTTAGGGTAATAAAAGGTCACTTAAAGGGACTATGCAATAAATTAATTGAGATTACGTAAAGCAGACGAGATATAGGCATTCGATCACTCGTCACCCCAGTGCAAGAATTTTTGAGCTAGCATCAATAACAACGAAGATATAGACGATTAAAAATTACGCTCCTCCTCTCCCCCTCACGAGGAGCACCAGAAAAAAGTAAAGAAAACAGCTCTGGGACTGGGCCCCGCCCATGAATACGTCATCCGATGACGTTTATTTTGCAACTTCCGGTTATCGCTCCTAGCCCCCCAGCAGCAGCGTCGGCGGCGTGGCGGCATCTGTCCGGTCTCTTCGCCTTCCTGGATTGCGGCGCGTGTCGGGTTTCTTTGCTTGTCATCTGTGGTAATTAGCAGTAATAATCCCGGACCTCGAGGTGCGACTGCTCGCTTTTACGGCCGCGATGGGCATCGAGCCCTATGCATGCGCACGAAGAGCCGTGCGAGTGTCTCCGGAACTCCCGACAGAACGAGGCGGCCGAGGAAAATTGAAACCATATGCGCGAAGGCAATGCCCTGGCTCGCGCTTGCCCGAGAGGGTCGCGCGGCAGCACGAGCAGACCATTTTCACGGCTACCGGAAGTGTGCCCTTGACGTCTACCTGCTGTGGCTCCAGCGAATGACAGCGTGTGGTGGCCTGGCGACGTCATGGGTAGTGTGATGTCTTTCTTCCACGATTTTAGTTCCAAAATCGGTTACTACAAAATCGGTTATTACTTTTAAAAAACATGGTTTTTTAAAAGTTCATAATAAATTGCCGGCTCAGTTCTGAAGACTCATAGTTGGTGTGAATGCTTCTTAGCATCATTTCTAAGCATTGAAAACATTTACAAGTGACTTTTTATTCGTTGCATAGTCCCTTTAATGAATGGATACAGTTCAGTGTTCTACGAATTTCGGATATTCGAAAGCGCTCGGATATTTGAGGGAAACTCAATATCCGCGGGAGAACATTTACAAGCGTTCATTTTCATGTTTGGGAGAAGGCCTTGGTGAGTTTCCCTGAGAGCGACAGAGCAGCATACTGGCTGCGTGTTTAGTAGTATCAGCTCTGCAGTAGTGGTGTGTGCGTTTTCTCGCCAAGTACATTGTAACTGCGGGCTCACTTTTGCGGTACTTTGCCTGCTCCAGTCATTGAGAACAAGGGCGATTGCACTGAGCACTCTGCGAAGAGGGGAAACAAGGTGGACATATATGGCTCGACAACTAAAGAAAAATGAAGCATTGCGCGAATTACTTGCCGGGCCGCCGGCATCGAAAGCTAAGTGCATGAGGTGCACAGTGCTTTAAAGAGTTAATATGAAAAATATAGGACTTGAGAACTAGATAACAAAATGGATGTTTCCGGCGATGGTGTCTGACGTGAAACTTTACAGCGTTGTCGAGTAATGTTGTTTTCAGAAACTTATGGAAGAAGCTGTTTCGGTCACATGCTGTCGAAATCCACTCTGGTACGTTTACCGGTAGATAGAAAACAGAGGTAGGCCGTGCTGCGGAAGGCTGCGCTGCGACTGTTGTCTCAACTAGTAATATGTGGACAACGCGCATGTTAACTCAAGTTATGTGAGCTACACCTTCCCTTTTGTTCACTTCTGGCACATGAAACTGATCACTCCAAACGTTTGTCACGTGGCTCTCTCATCATTGTGCGCCTGTGCTGTAGCCGTTACGCCATTTTCAGTGATAAAATATGCAGCAAATGGAGCAACAGATGAAGGCTAATATGACGAACTGGCTATTGTGTTGCCGCTAAAGTAGATAATGTTGCAAACTACCATCTCCCTCATTCGAAGCGGAAATGCTTACTTATCCATTATTCAACAAAGTTATAATATTCTAGCTTATGACGACAAAAACTCATTTGTGAATAAATGAGTTTGTATATTTTTTATTCAATATCCGATTCGAAGTTGCTGTTAACTATTTGCATTTCACCCGTACCTTTCCCGTACTTCAATATTATGAAACGCCATTTGGACCTAGAACAGTAAAGCACTGCCGAAAGCGTCATTCATGCCATCAATGCCGCTCCCTTTGAAAGTAGTATGTTATCTTAAATGGCCAACTGTTGTCGTTTGTATATTTTTGTTGCTGCTTCTTTCCAGTGCCTGCCAGTGTGGAGTGCTGGAGTTGCAGCTGTTTGTTCTCTCTTTATTTTTCTAACGTGCCCCCGTGCTTGGTTTCTATGACTGCAGTGTATGTTAATAAAAATAAAATAATTAATGCGGACTCATTGCTAAATATGGCCTAAAAGAGAAATTATAGAACGCCCGCCACAAAAAGCAGATTTGGGTTGATTTAAAATCACGTGCCGAAATCTCATTTTCAATAATGGCAATCAGGGTTTTAATTTTCGTTTCGTGTAAAAATTTCCTCTTCTTTTGTTTCCGAATAACTGCCTTTTCGCATCAAATCTGTTGAAAAAAAAAAGACTTCTATGTTTCGAGTTAATGAGCACCTTAATTGACAGCGTTTCAAAAAATCAGTCGTATAACGGTTTTGCGGGCTTCAGCAAAGCGTTCTAACAAGACGACAAATGAAACTCACTTCCGAAATGCAGAGGCTTTTGTGGGTTATTAATATAAATTTCTTTTTTGAAAAATCTGAACGAGGGTAGGGTATATTTACCTGCTAAAAGCAGGACATATGAGATTCAAAGAAAAAAAGAAAATGAAAATAAAACAGCACTAGACAACCTCAGATATGGCATTTTCTGGACGGGTATCCGAAAAGGGGGTGCTTTGTCTCGGGTGAAAATTGAGCGCAAATTCTGAATGAAGCGAACCTGAAGCATCTATGAACCCCGTATCTACACTCGTTTAGCGTCGCTGCAAAATTGAATAGTAAGTTTTCCGAAACGTGTCCCAAAGCGCACCAGATTCAAATGGTTTAGTTAATGTTCACCTTGAGTAAAAATTAACCTTAAACAAACCAATGGACAATAATTCTTACTGAACACTCAATAAGAAACCCAAGGATGTTTTTTTGTATCAGAATTTTTTTAGTGAGATATATTCTCTGGCCCAGCTTTAACCATATATTGTCCATATCATGAAATACCGACAGGAGTAATCGTAATTGCTCTATCATACTAGTCACCAAACCCGAATAGTAAATCTCAGTCCTTAAATGCTTAACGCCGCTGTCATTTCATAATTGGGGAAATCAGTACGTCGCGAATTTTCGCCGTTGGGCGTTTGCACAACTAGTCCTAGGTATAGCTAAGACCAATTACAAGCGCGATTTATTTGATGGAAATCGCAGATATTGTCGTTCATGCTTAGACAAACGTGAAAATTGGACTTTCAGAAACAGAAATTTTTTTTGGTCACTGCCACTAATTGGCTTGCCGCTTGTCACAGTGGTGCCAGGACAAGCTTCCCGAGTAGTTTGTTCTCGTCCCCTTCACGGTTTTTTTTTCTGCAGCTGCGAACAAAAAACTGAAAATTTCATCGGCTTCCTTCACTGCACTACCCATCTTCATTCTTCTTCCTGGTGACCGCATTCAACGAAACCTTTTGAAAATCACGGTTCCAGTCTGGGTCTTCATTGTTGCTCTAACTTGGGTAGCAGTTGTCGCCCTATATGCCAGCAAAACAGGACGGTGCGCTTGTGATCGGTCGTGGGAAGAAGCTCCGAGGCTCGCCTGTTCTTGCTATTTGCCAAATAATTGATAACTTGCTTACTAAATAAAGTTCAGTTGTTTCCTTGTTGTTTTGCTTGTGGCAGTGCATATGTCTTTGATTCACGTTTGAATGCACGTGACTGCAAAATCAGAGTCTTGTTTATTATTTTCTTTCGCCATGTTTTCGCCTTTTTTCTTGTTCTGAGAAAGTAAAATACACAGACCGGCCAAACAAGAGCCTTGTTAACGTGTCCTCATCCAACAAGAGTCGTAACAGGAGTGGGGAGGGGGAGAAGGGGGATAGTGAATCCACGTCCAGCCAGGGACGAAGATGAAGAAGAAACGCCCAGCGAAACGGAGCGGCGAAAGGCTGACTTTGCAATTCGACTGAGCGAGTTCCACTCGGCCATCTGTAGCTATCGCGTCACTCCAGGTTTAACCAGAGCTAAACCACAGCCATTTTTTAAATCCCCTAAATCTCTTAGGATGAAATCATTGCAGAAAAACCATATTTTAAAATTAATGCCTCCTATTGCTCGAATAAATGCTTTTTAAGGCAAGATGTGTTATTTACAGATGTTTAGAACATGCTATCAAGGGGTATTCGGCGACTGGACAAGGAAGAACTTAGTATAGGAATCAATGAAGAAAACCTTAGCAACCTCTGATTTGATGATGACAATGTCCTGTTCAGTAATTAGGAACAAAAAGTGCAGAGCATGCCAGAGTACGTTGACAAAATGGAGCCTTAAGCTTGAATCTTAACGAAACGACAACTGAAGTAATGTTCAATATATGAGGCATAGAACGAGAATTCACGACATCTAGTGATGTACTGCATGCAAGAGAGTATACATCTATCTAGGCCAAGTAATGGGTGAACATCCGGATCAGGAAAATGAAATTACCAATGAGAATTAGAAGGTTGCGGCGCATTTGACCGGCACTATAAAATTATCACGAGACGCTTGCCGATATCACTTAAAAAGAGTATTAAAACAGCGGCATCGTGCCAGTACAGGCGTATGAAGACGAGAATGGGAGCCTAAAGAAAATACTCGAAGTTAACGTGAAGACAGCCAGGCATGGCACGCAAAGAAAGAAATGTGGAAGTAGCGTTGAAAGGCAGAAAAAGCGAGCAATATGGATTAGAGAATAAACTATGATTTATGATATCCTGGAGGAAATTAAGAGGAGAAAATGAATATTGGCGGGACAAGTAATGAGGCCAAGAGATAAACGATGGTCCTTCAAGGCATCAATGCACGAGGAGCAACGAACTTTATTTCAATGAGAATGGAACAAAGCCCCACGTGGTTAAGAGGATATGAAATCCAAGCAAAAACAAAACAAAACAAAACGTGCCGGCCGAGGATCAGGCAGGAAGATTAGGGAACTCTGAGAGTGGATACCGTATAAAGGAATTGTATAAACGACAACAAGGTCATTATACAGATGCCCGTGAACACGGTGTCTTCTTACGGCATTCACTGAGAGTTTTAGACCATGGCGGCCCTATCGGTTAGGGGATACCAGAATAGCGAGTGCCAGTACGTCTGCGCTGAACGCAAACGCCCTCTGGGAATTTTGAGTATCGGCCGACGCTAATCCATAACCGACGTAATTGCGTGGCCCCTAAGCTGGTTAGGGGACTTCACTGTGCTTCGCGTTCGCGGCAAACGAATGGTGCAGGAAGCTTTTCATTAGGCTAAACATGCCCGCGCCAAAAAATTCTGGCGACAAAAAGCTGTGAATTTTAAGATTTACCTCCGGAATTGGATAGCTGATAGGCTTAGTCAGGATGCGTTTGTTAAGTCGCCATGGAGATGCAACGTCAGAGAGCGCGGGATGTTCAGATTGGCTTTATTCTTTATTACCGCCGTTTGCGTATAATGACGTAAATAAAAGTGCAAATGCAATTTAATCGGCGATATTTACAATTTAGCGTATCAGTTTTCAGCCGAAATGGCGCTGCAAGCGGCTAACGTAATCCAGGTGCGGCCGGCTCCCTATTCTAAAGCTCTCGCGAGGAACCACCGGAAGGCCGCCGTACTCAGCACGAATGGGGGGCCCCAAAGCTTGGTTGTCCCCTTATTGTAAAACTCTACTAAAAGCCATTAAAAAGGCTAATCTGCAGACGCAGACGGACAAAGAACCGGTCTGCATATGACCGCAGTCGCGCCCTTCTATGGTTTGCTAAGCGAACAACCTGTGAACGACGGAGCAGGTCTCGCGGCGCGCTCATTGCCAGTGCGTACGGTGCTGGCCTGTTTTTTTTCAGCAGCATACAATTTCAAGTATTGCTGTTAATTGCTTGCATTCTGTCGCTATTTCATTAATGAGCTAGCCTGCACCGTCAGATCCTGTGTATTCGCCTTAGCACTTCCCACTGAAGCGGAAATGCTGCGAGAAGCATGCGGTCGCACTCTCCAGAACTTATATGCCATAATGTAGTATTGAGGTCATAGAATATGCTCGAGAAATAGTTACTCAGAAGCAGCGAACATCCGCTTAGAGTAGGTCAGTCGAAGTTCGAAACGAAGGCAATACCAGGCAGAAGAGTGCAGCCATCAACCCCCCCCCCCCCCCCCCCCATAACACGTGTGTATGGATTATTTGTTTACCAGCGTTGGTCTTGTAATGACTATGTTTCCTGTGAATAAATTTCTTACGTCAGTCAGCGCTCGTCCTGTGTTTCCTCTCCTTTCGTCCACGCTTTCGTGCTGTTGCACTTTAAAAAAAAATACAGGCGTGAGCCCGTCCCGCTTCCTGGAGTAAAATTCGGGACAGGGAGCGAAGGCAACGAGGCCACCACCATGCATGCGACGTAGACTGCGGTGAGTCCGCCCGATAGTGTCTACTTTCGCTTCGATTAGCGTGAATTCCTCTGGGGATAGTGGAGGATGAAAAAGAACAACACGAGAGCGTTAATTGTGCCGTTCCGAAACCTCCCCGTATGACAGGAAGAGCGCGAATTTAGATCGACACACGACAACGTCGCTTATTAGCGCAATCGCATTACTCAGAGCGCAGCAAATCAGCGGAATTACAGTGCGCGCACACACCAGTAGCAAAACACTCGCGGAAAGTTACAGTAAGGCTGCGGCTGCTGTGACGACATGCGCCTACTATAGCGACCCGAGAGTAAGGAAATGTCGAAGGATACTGCTGCCAATAGCACTGGCTTGTTGTGAACTGTGCCTGCCGAATGCCGCGGTCTGTGCAGTTTCGCTGCGCCTATTGCAATACTTAGGTTAATGGGAAAATGCAGCTCTTGTTAAGGGCGAAACGCAACTTAAAATGGCATAAAAGATCCCGTCAGTTTATGCGCTGCCATCGCAAACTTACTCAACCATGGGTCTTTTATCGCGCACTGACACAGAGTTTAGCATTTAGACTGTGTGCAAAAAGAGGAGAGGCGAGGGGTGGCGGCCGCGACAGCTGAAAATTCAATGAACGCTTCAACAGCCTGAGAGGAGGATGTTTCCTGACAATGTGTCCCGTATTAGGCCTCCTCGCTGGTAACAGTTAGTAAGCTTTGTGTGTGAAATGCTTGCTGCCGCATTTTGTTCATTTGAACTTACTGTTGATGAGTAGCAGGGTTTTAGAGGCATCATATGCATCAAAATCCGACTTACCCCCTCCCCTCCACATGTTCTTCCCCGCGCCACCCCACCACGAATATCCGGGTGCCATCCGTGATGATACCTCCCAATTACATCATGAATAACAATGCATCAACGTGGATATCTGTGAGGAAAGCTTAGAGGTAAGTTGTAGGTGTCATGGCCAACCTTCCTTATAATCAGCGTTCTTGAATGAAAAAAAAAAAACAAATGGAGCCCTGCCTGGCAGAAAGAAAAACGCTCAATGTAGTTTGTTGCAATTAGTACCCAACTCAGTTGCGCAGAAACCGGCTGGCTCAAATTGAATCAGCGCAGTCTAATAACGAAGTCGTGTAAGGAGAGTGTATACTACACATGCGATGACTGTACAAATTAGGCGAGACTCTAAGTAAAGGAAGAAAACGCGGGAATCATTTGTTCCGACGCTGGTTGACGAAACGAGGCAATCAGCGAGTACTAAGTTGCATGCCGTATCGCTTTTCACGGCGCCAGGTGTTCGCCACTCGCTGCTTCCCAACAGGCATGCCGTCATGGGCGAGGCATAACGCAACCTGCGTCTATACTGGGACCGAGGAATACTTACACACTGTCGTTATGCTTTCACTTATTTCTACTTTATTTCCGCTGCCACCAGCGTCGCCATTGCTGCCGAGACCGCGGAAAGTGAGCTGCAAGCATGAATTTTAAACCTTTTTTACCACATTACTTTGAAATTTGTACTTCAACAGCCGGAAATTGAAGCGTTAAATTAGACATTATTATTCTGTCATATTAAGCAAATGACTCTCGCGCAGCTCCCTTCAAGGTATGCCCATCAGGAGAGGAGCTACAGCAGTTTCATCAACCATAATACTACCGTGAATTCATATGTATCAGAAAATGCGGCTCATTCTTGTGTTTTGAACCATGACATTCTATTACGTTCTGATGTAAATTCAATGACACTAGATACGAAACAAAGATACACTCAAAGGACACTCAAACTCAAGTTTTATTTGGCTATCTCTACTTTATTTGGGCATCTCTACTACTGAAACTGTCTCGGGAGGACCGACCTTTTAAAGCGGTTCTCTTCCTTCAGTGTTCCGTTATGCGTGAATCTAATAATGAAAGAATTTAACAAAAAGATGGGGTTGATTAATATGTTGGGCACAAAAGGCACTCTGTCGGCAAAGGTGCCTGCCCCCCCCCCCTCCACCTCCCCCCCATGCCGCTGCATATCTGCTCGTTATTCACTGATCGCCGAGAAATGCTCCGAATTCTCTTGAAAACACAAGCAGTACAGTAAATCATGGAGAGTGAAGCATAAAGTTGAGAAACGCGCATAAAACTCCCTTCTGCCACTTCCCTGTCATGGGTCATTGGCAAATGCACCAAAGACGCCTTTGTTAGCAGTCCAGTCTTCACGAAGACCTGCCTGATCGGGTGAGTGGAGGTGATAGTTGGTAGCAATTTATGCGAGTTATCTCCTCTGCGAAGAACCTTGCCGAATAAGAGAAGCAGCGATGGAAAAAGACCAAGCGAGAATGGCGTCCTTAAACGAGCTGACCGAAACACAGCAGTCCTCAACGTGCAGTAAAGAGAAAACAAAACGGCGACGTCAGTGAAAGTATACGCCCTCGCGCCAAAGAAAGCGGTATTCCCATCCTGTAAATAATTCGTAGTATTTGCGATACTAATGGACAAATGTTGCGTAATTGTGTATTCGTTCCTCGCAACTTAGAAATCTGCTCGAGCAGCAACAGCAAATAAAGGAACACCACGTGACCACGGTAACACCACGCCGAGGCGTATCTGCCGCTCGCTATCGCTCCCTCGTGGCACAGAACGCGCATGCTGCGAGTGGCAGCGATGAGAGACTGGCCACTTTCTCGTCGGGGCCCGGCACAGCAGCTTGTCCGACATCAGTGAGTAGGGTCGACATCCCCCCCCCCCCCCCCCCTTCCCCACAAAGTTGGTCGGCGGCATCGCAAGGACCCCATCACGCCTCCCCCGCCCTTGTCGAGCAGCCACGCGTCCTTTGTCCTTCGGAGCCAATTTTTCGCGCCATTCTGTTCGTCCCCCGTCGCTGCCGCCTTCGCGCTCCCCTTCCTTTTCTTTTCGGCCGCCATTACGAGCGTCTTCGTTCCCTACAGGTCACATTCATCTTCGCCAGGATTATTTGTGCCTCGCGCCGCCGCTTCCTCCCCTCAACCCCACCGAGCCCGACCCGGCGCGCTTTTGTTTTGCGTGCAGGCCGCGCGCACACGCGCTCCGGGCCGCCAACGGCGCTCGTGGCGGGTCGGGGGTGGGCCTTATTGCGCTTTAAAATTTATGCGGCCCCCGCGAACTGGCGTCCTTAAAATGAAATCTTTCGCACGTTTCTCTTGAAGCGATGTTGGCGAGCGGGAAACCGGCTTAAAGCGCACGCGCGCGCCCAGCTTCCTTTGCGTCGCTCCCTTCCGCTTCTTCCCCCTTGGAATGAACAAGACTGTAAATTGCATTACGCCAGGCCGCAATTTCTTTTGTGTATTGCTCCGTGCCCGCCAACGAAGCTGTGCCATTCATTCATTTTTGTTTTTACGGTTTCTTCGCTCGCCCTTCTCTCGCGCGTGCTACGCGCCCGGCCTGTGTGCGAGAAGATATTGAGGTCTCTAGTGTAGCACTTTTTCTAGCCTGCCATTCTCCGTTTCTTCTTTTTTTTTCCCCTCCGGACGCCTTCCGTTTCACATTTTTCTTTTTATTTTCTGTGGGGGGTCACCATTATCACGCAGCCACGGGTTTTCTTGTACTAACGAACCAAAGAAGGAGAAGAAAAAAAACGGTTTCGAGGAAGAACGCCAAAAACGGAACAAACGAATTTCCTCCGTAGGTCATTGCAAGATAGCGAGAGCATCAGTGGGTGTCAAGGGCGGAGGAAACATTAATGCGCGAGGCCTTCCGCACCAACCCCTGCCGCTTTTTACCTCCGCTCTGTTCTTTGGGAGAAGCGTTGATGCAGGCCGTCATTTATCACTCGCGAATAATACGGTGCGGTAACAGGTTTTGATATTTTTTCTGTTATTCCGCTCTTTATGGAATCAAAAACCTCGCATCACGTAAAATCTTGGAATAGTTTACGAATAAAATGGCTGCATAATAATCTCTCGAGTATCAATATATTTCAGGCTGAGGAACCCACAAATTGCGCTCGTATTGAATATTCTCTTCCATTCAAGTCACAGTTGTTCTATGAGCTGGATTATTACTTGATATGAGGACAGAAACGCCCGCACGTGAAAAAAAAAAGAAAAATAGGGGAGAGGCCTCAAACTTCCACCAGAGGGAGCGCAACGCCTCCCTGTCCAGAAAGGAAAGTATGCGGTGGCTGGCGAAATTACCGCGGCGTGAGGCAGTGGTTTGCAAATATTCTCCCCTCCCTCTCTTTTTTCGTGCTTTTATTTCTGGTACTCCTTCCACTTAGCTGCTGCCAAGTTTCACGCGCATAAACTTTAATGTGCAGTCTTTTGCTTAAGGACCCCCCCCCCCCCCCTTTTTTCCACCGCCCCATTGCAGAAGAGGGGAAAAAAAGAAGACAACATGAACCAAGCCTAAATAAAAATTTTAAAAAAGAAAAGCGCACACCGGAAAATAACTAACAAAAATGAACTTTAACACTGCATTACATACTCTGAGACAGAGCGAATTCAAAATATGAAAAGACTGAGTTAACGAACGAACGAACAGATGATCCAAAGAGAAAGAAGAAAATAAGGAAAGAGAAAGGAAGAAATAAAAAATATAAATTCTAAATTGCTAGGTTCAACGTCCCGAATCGACAGATGGGCTACGAGGGACGCCGTAGTGGAGGGCTTCGAATTTATTTAGACCACCTGAGGTTCTTTAACTTGCGCCCAGATCGCACAACACAAAGAGAGTTTCGTATCTCGCCACCGTCGAAATGCGGCCGCTAGGGCTAAGATCAAACACGCAAATGAAAAAAAAGCAGGAAAAAAAGAGAGGAGCTATAATGTATGCGGATTACACACCGTTTATTTCGATCAAGTTTTTACGCTTCCGTTCTGATATGTTTAATTGTCACTGCGCAGGTGGTGTTTCCGTGCCCTGCTACTTGGTGCGGGCAGTGAAAAGGGTGAGATTGAGTCGAAGAAAGGCAAACACTCTTGTGATGCTGACACATGTATGCACCCTGTTTTCATAATGTACTGCAGCCTCGAGAACGCTACAGTTGCCGCCTTAATTGGTCGGGTCTGGCGCCATGGCTGTTGCATCCCGGGCTATTAGAAAGTCCCGAGGTCAGATATGTGAAACAACCATGACCGGTTCTGACGTTATGTTTCAGACAATTCAACCCCCAGACTTTCTGCCGTCAGCTGTAGCTTCAGCGATACTGCCAGTTTTTAGTCAACAAAATACAGGTACGTGTGACACAGTCGTCACTCGTATGATGTGTGAAAAGAGAGAACACTGACATCACCAGCTGTGGCGCAAGGTATTCAGCCGGCGCCGGCTCTTCTGATAAGGTTTCCGGCAGCTGGGTCGTCCGCGTTGTCGTCTGTACTCTTAGACCCAGAAGCAAACTTCCAAGTTCTAAGTGCATTCGAATAGCGTGCTCAGAAGATGATTCCCTACAACCACTCAGGCCACGCAAAAGAAACGCTCTGAGATTTCAGTCCGCTTAATTGCACTTGTTAAGTTGTGAGGAATAGTTACACTTACGTTTTGGCACTTTACAGTTGACACCATGTTACATGTTAGAGAGTGTTCAAAGTGTATCTTCGAGGAAATAAACTTTTTGAAAGCATTTTATATCCAGCTTTCTTAATGACCGTACTGTTCTTTTCTTCCCCACAGTTTAGAGCTACATATATGTTCCTGTCGTTAACGAGAGTTAAAAAGAATGTGAACGAAAACGACTAAAAAACGTGCCTCGATTTTCCCTACGCGCCTCACTCGTGTTTAACGACGTGCCGGACACCTCTTTCTCGATTCGAATGGTCGTGATACTGGCGCATTATAAAAACAAGGTCGTATGTAATGGCTTTTTAATTACCTCCCTCCATTCGCACCTGTGAATGGCTTCTTTTTTGAAGAGTTTCAGTTGGCATGACTGATTGAGTTGTCATTTCCGCGCCTTTCTCCTGTGAGCTTGCGGCGACACTGCGACATTACCTCCGAGAATTTTGTTCACCTCGATATTTATTTGTTTTTTTTATGGCATGAACGCGTCAACACAAAATCAAATTTTACTCGTTCATTGGCGCCGTAAAGCAGGGAAACTGGGCTTTGCAAGCGCATGATTTCGATACAAAACTAGTAAGATTCTGACTAAGAATCTCAGCCAGATGAACAGTGATTTTCTTTTAAAACGGAAGTCTTGTGAAAATGGCTTGTATTAAACTTATTGTTTGCTTTTTATACCTCGCCTATGGGCCAAAGCTCACTTGTGCTCGAAGTTATCAAAAACAAAGATAAGAGACGCCTAAGTACAACTGCATTTTTACGGTGGGCAGAACTTATGCATCAGGCAATAATTAACAGTTTTTACATAATCATTTCTATTATTTGCGTATCGATTCATGAGGACTGGACACCTGGCGTCTTTTTTCGTGCGCCGAGGTTTCAGCATACCGGCGACATTGAATTCCTTGCACAAAAAAAACGGTCGCCCTACTGGGGTTCAGCCCCACGACTATGTGGGTTCCAGCAGAACGCCGTATCGATAGAGTCACCGCGGTCGGTGCTGAAAGAATGAGGCGCAGCCCGCTCAAAGCGCAGAAGGAGCCCGTAAATAATTACAAGGCAGAATTAAAGAATGGCCGCTCTGCGTCGAACTTGCAGACGTACCGCGAGGTTAGTTCTGAGGGACAAAAACTGCCCAACACGCATTGACACGTGTAGCTCCCACAATACCTCAGGGAGATGAAAATGAGTGTGCCGGTGCCCTTTTGATGCTTTTGTGTTTTTAGTTTGTTCTGTGTCCTTTTGTGTTCTGTGTGAGTGCGCTCACGTTTTGTGCGACCTCTCCTTTCTACGGCAGGCAGGCTTTGTGCCTCTTCTAAGGGCAGTTGCCAGCCTGCTCCTTTTCCCAAGTTTATTTTTCTTGCGTCTGTATTCGTATTGAGACGCTCAAAGTTGAGTTGAAGTTCAGAAGCGCGTCTGGAAGACGACGGCATGCTTGAGTGAACGAAATTTGAAATTCGTTTTATGTCTCCTGTTCCTTGTCACGACAACGTCACCGTGAAACGTTAACCTTTATATGATACCCAACAGCAATCGCAACACAATAGACGCGTTAATCATTTCAATCCACGCCATTCTATAAGTTTCGTGCACGGCCACGAGGATGTAATCTACAGCAGCTCATCGGCGCTTTTCACAAGTGGTGCGACGGACGGCAAGGATCCACAAGAAGAAAGGAGAATGTCATGGCGCTGGTTGCAAATCGTTTCTTCCTTTCCCACCGAGAGAATCGGCCCCTCATATTTGTGTGTGGATCGAAGTGGATGCTATCACTTGTGCAGAGAAAATCCCAGGCCGTGCACTGTATTATCAGCTGGTCTCGCAAGCAACATCTACCGTGACTGGTTTGATCTCATAATTTAAGGAACGCAAATTTAAAGGGGCTCTGAAACACCTTTCGAGAAAAGCACATCAACTCGCTTAATCACTGCATTGTGTTGTCATGAAAGCATGAGCCATGTAATACACTTCTACACGCCGCAGAGGAGCCACAATCACGCGCGGAAGTTGGCGAGCCCTTCCCGGCCACTTTTTCATGCTCGCACCCTCCTCCGTCGCTTGCATCTACGTATACATGCTGAGATGTGGCCATTGGTTAGATTCTTTCAGACGTCAGGCAGCTACCAAAGCCGCGGCCAATTAGCCGCATATCTCCGGCAGGTCAGGAGGCTTCGCCCCCGGAGGTGGGACCGGCGGAGGAGCGCCGAACTTCCAGCGTGCAAAAAGTGACGAGAGGAAAGGAAAAAGTGCGAAGACGCTGAAATTCAAATTTTGACTGCAGATAACTCAGCTTCTACAAAGCGCATTAGAAAATTTCTTGCTGGATAGTATTCGTGAAGAGGCGTGCTTTAACATCCCAGCCATACTGCAACTTTATCAGAGCCCCTTTCAAGGCCCCTTTAAGGAACGCACTCTTGTAAGCCGCCAAGAGCTTTGAAAAATTAATCTTTAATTTACCGGCTCTAGTTGCAACTGCAACTTTCGTGCCGAAACACTGCGTAAAAGAGAGGCCACCTCCATTTATTCTGAGCAGTTGGGTCGGCAAGATAACTGAACATGGTTTCTTAACTGTACGGAAACTGCCTGTCACCGAACTCCGTGATTTCGACCACTGCTTTAGAAAAAAAAATACAATTACTTCTTGCCCGTTTTTTTTTTTTTACAACGTCCCTTCGTAAGCAGAACGAAGCCGTCCAAAAAGAGACCCTACATCATTCGGGCGCGATATCAGCAGCCCTGCTGCACTGGCAATGCCCAATTGTTTTCATGTTTCTCTCATGTCCGTGCGTTGCAGGCGCCTTGCTCTCCGGACTTCCAAGGTTCTGAGCGGGTCATCTGATACCCTGTAACACAGTACTAAGAAGGCTGCTTCGCTGCTGCGCTGCTACACGCATATTTTTATGTGTGTCCGTATGTGTGTGTGTGTGTGTCCAGCGCAAATCGTTTCCCATTAGAGTTGTGGTTCCGGCTGGTCGGGCTGTTTGCATAGGGAGGTGAGGCAGCGAGTAAAGACCAGGACGAAGAGGAAAGGCAGCGCCACTCGTGTCTACTTTCCGTGTCCGACCTCGTCTTTTCCCATTGCTTCCCCTCACTACGTTTCCCATTTTGTTTTTCATTCCATAAACTCGAAGTACACGTAGAGAAACAGCGCTAGAAGCTATCGAGGGTATGCTCTTCGCTCGTCGCAGGTTAACACCTCGACGCATATAATTTGCTTTGATATTCCACGCACGCATTGTCGTCTAAATATTCTATTGCAATGTAAGGATCCCATGACAGCGTTTCTTTTTGTTTTTAGGGCAGACAATTTTGTTTTCTCGCAACATCGTTTCTCCTGCTCAGCACGGCAGCACGCATCGGTGAGTATAAGTCAGCAGGAACCAAAAGCTGGCTGACCCACAAGGCAGCAATAGTCGCTGTCAGCCCCACTAATCCCGTACCCCTATATTATCAAGAGCGCCGCCATATTAGGGAGCTGGCGCCATCTAGTGTCCATACCGGTAAGGACCGCTATGCACGGTCGGTTCCGCGGTATACGCACCAAACGAGATACAGTTGGGACAAATCGGTATTTCAGAGCTTCCGCATTTATTTATTTTTTTGCGTTCTAAAAGTTGCCATTTGACAGAAAAACCTTTCTCGCCGCGAAAACTGTGTATACGGGCTCAATTTTTCACCCGCGATGTCGAGGCGCAAGCGAACACAGCCGTTAGCGCTTCCAAGGCAACGGAATCTTCCAGCGCTCCGTATATACCAATTACCATTCGATTTCTCCCAGTCATCAGGTAAGTAAAGAAGTAGAGTAGCGGAAAACTCACATGCATTTTTTTCTTTCATCGGTTAAACAAGATGCGCTCTCAAGCTGGTATACGATTACTCACAACCGCTCATTTCGTCAATTCGCACTCCTTGTCCGCCTAGGTTCTGCAGGACGCTAACAGCTCTTCGTTTATTAAGAGTAATTCTGTCATGTTGACGAGCTAATTTATCTCCTGTGAAGCTTTATGCTCTATTTATTGATTTTTTTTCTTTCCTGTGGCGTGCATTCTTTGCAAAAGCCAGCACGATTGAGACGGATTTCTATTTTTGTAGCAATTTAGTTTGAAGCATGAGCACACATATAATCATTTCCCTTTTTGCTAAGATGCAGGTATTATGCGGAAACAAAAAAAAAATTAAATGGCAGTTCGATCTTGCGAATTCGATTACCGGCTACCCCTGAAGTGTTTGCGAAGCTCGAAGACGCTCTAAGAGTTTTCTTTCTGTAGCACGATCAAAAATGAATAATTGTCTCGAGCCCAACCGCATTCGAGAGACCCTTCGCTCGGTCGTCCTTAGTATGATAGATTGCGGGGATCGAGTAAGCCGTCATTCAAATTGATGAATCGGCGCGCTGAAGCCGTGTGTTTTATCACCCTCGACAATTCAGCAAAAAATAAAAATAAAAAGGAAGCAAAGAGAGGGGAGAGGAAAATTTTTTTCGCGATTAACTATTCACATCCTTGACACGGTTATTCCATCTCCTGCGAGCTAAATCATTCCCGCGTTGGTCTACATTTTTTATACGCGTCAACGACCGCGACAATACCACTGCGCATGTGCTCCTTTGCTGTGTTTGTTCTCAAAGAGAATACGAGCGGTATACGCTGCCCCTGCGACGCGTTCACAAGCACGGGGCTGGACGGCAACGAGAACTTACGGTTCTTACGCTTTTATTTTTTTTACGTAAGTTGCAGCAAGACCAAGGGGTAAGTGTCCCACGGGAGTAGGAACAAAGAACAGCAGCTGTACAAAACCTTTTTTGTTCGCTTTCCTTGCTCCATCCAGAAGCTGCGTGTGTTTTTTATTATGAATTTATTTTTCTAGTCGCAATATGTTTGGGGGAGCGCTTCACCGGTCGTAACTAAGCTGTTGCCCGACATTGCTGCGCTTCGCCTGTGATGCAATGCGAGGGTAGCAGTCAGCACTTTTTTTTCTCTTTGTTCCAGTAATGTGATGGTATGACCAATTAGTCATTTGTGCTTTTTTACGAAACCGCTCCTTACTCAAACTCCTCACGCTTATGAACGAATTTCGCTCAATGCAGAGCCTCATGACGACGCGGGGCAACTTTCTATGCCTTGTTACAAAACAGCGCCTTGCGTAACGGTCCCTGGCGCAGCCCTCTGCCGCCGCGATAAAGCCATTCAGCCCACTCGCGTTAATTGTTTCTTCCTGCGGCTGATGTCGGCGCCTGTGGGCGACATTTATTGACGAGCCAGGTAAAGGAAAAGCGTGGAGTGGCGTGGCCATGGAACGGCGAGCGTTCCTCGCAGCCGCGTCACACTGGCCGCGCATGCACCGTGCTGCGGACGCTCACAGACGACGAGGAGGCACAGCGAATGCAAGCGCTCTGTCTTCTTCCGCAGACTCACTCCAATGTTTCTCAAGCCATTCTCCGCCGCTCATCGCGAAGACGAAAGACTACAGCCCCGGCTATCTTACGCGAATTAACATCCTTCGTCCTTTTGTTTCATGGACTCCGGCCCTCGTTTTCTTTTTTGAAGCTCATTGTGGCCGACGGTTCCTAGTTGGGCATTCACGTCTCCCAAGGTTTAGAGCCCAAGCCGCGCAAACTCCCCCCCCCCCCCCCCCTTCTTTTGGCGTACAAGCAAACGGTCGAGCGAATCAGTGCCTCGAAGGCCGGCGCGAGTCAGCTGCGGCCCGCCGCGCGCCCTAACGCCTTGGCCGGCTCCGACGAAGAGGGCGCGAAAAACAAGGCAAGGAAGAAGAAACAGAAAGCCTCCCCCCCCTGTTCAGTGCCCATCTCAGTCCAGAGACCCCCGCGAACTCTCTGCCGGCATGTTAATCACCTCATTTGCCTGATGCGTTGGCAATCCCGCCGGCTTGCCCCGACGCCCGGACCGCGCGCACTGTTTTAATACTCTGCCGCCGGCAAGGCCGCGCAAATGCAAAAGAAGGGGGCCGCCTCTGGCGCGCATTTCTTTGCTCGCGGCTGATGCGGCGGCGGAATGTGTGCTAGCGCCGCCGGACGCGATTGTGCGCGCCGTTCCGTCTTCCCTCATTTTCGTCGGCCTCCCTCCCCCTCGCTGTTCCTTTAGGGCGGCGCGCCTTTTTCTTCGTGTTGGCCACTCGCAGGAACGTGTGTTGTCCAATCTCGCGGCTGCTTATGTACGCAGCCGGGCTCCGGTTCTGAGGGCAGAGCGGATGACTCGGCAGCTTGACTCGGGAGCAGAGCACTGCCGGAGGAGATGTGCGAGATGCAAAACTGGGTCGTTCAAGGGGCCAAGGGCGCTTTTATTTTCCATCGTCATCTTTGCGGAGCATCAAAAAATGAATTCACGTGCGTAAGAAGGCGTCCGCTAGTGCGCAAACCGAAACCGTTACGGTGGAGTTCCGTTCTGCGAGCCGCGAAACGTGCTTCTGCGTCTTGTCTTCGTCAAAATATATCACGGAATGAACCTCTGACCAGACGAGACCCTATTCGCTGTGGCGAAGCCCTTGCCAGGCTTTCACACCTGCCTTCTGCACAGTTTACCGAAGCTGTCCACCACAGGACCCCGAGAACACGACCCAGTGGTATTCCTGTTCTCACATTTGGTCTCTTATGAACGTTTTTAGCGCATAAATGCATTCTTCGACTCTACCTCGCCTTGTCCGCGTTTGTGTCTCGATTGTGAGCTAGCCCATTCATTAATTACTGCAGGAGTGCCTCGATGCACGTGCTCCTCGCGTCAGCTAGGGTGATAATTAGGTCATTATTCCCCCCAGACGCAGTTTTAAGGCGATGCGGTACTGCTGGAAGTGGCAGCAGTTTCGGATATACGTGCCAATGCATCGTATACCCTACTGCTGCCAGGAGAAAAGTCTTAGTTAAGATAGAAATTGATAAACTCCGCGCCCACTCACTGTAGCTTTGTGCGGCATATGACTCCCTCTGGCCACGCGCAGTTCTTTACCGCGATTAGGCGACCACCCGGTATATGCACCGCGTGTGCCTCGTACAACTTTGGTTTGGTTTGGTTTGATGGTGTTTAAAGTCCCAAAGCGACTCAGGCTATGAGAGACGCCGCAGTGAAGGGCTCCAGATAATTTCGACCACCTGGGGTTCTTTTACGTGCGCTGACATCGCACATTACACGGGCCTCCAGAATTTCGCCTCCATCGAAATTCGACCGCCACGGCTGGGATCGAACCCGCGTCTTTTAGGCCAGCAGCTGAGTGCCATAACCACTCGGCCACCGCGGCGGCTCGTACAACTTTCGTTGTCATCAGGTAAGACACGCAGTTATAAGACGGCACCAAATGCTTTGAAACGCCTCTCGACGCTCTGTGCGCGTCTATAGGTGGGGTGGTTATAAATAGTTAAAAGGAAATGCTCAGTAGCTGTCTTAAATTGGGCGGACGCCAGTACCGTACCGTGAAGAAAAGCGTTAAGGAACGGCCGAAACGAGCAAGGGCTAAAAAGAAAAGAAGACAACGTTCACTTTTGTTCTTCCTGAAACGCAGCGCAAGTAGCAAAATGTTGCGCAAAATGTCGCTGCAGAGCATTTCTGAATTAGAGGGTTTCAGCGCGGCAAACGTCTGCTGTTTTTTTTTGTTTTTAGGAAGATAGGCACATGGGCGCTATATTACAGCCAATCGTGCTGCAGTAAATATCCACTCTCCAGAAATGCTTGCCCGCCAGAGCTCTACTAACACAAGTGCCAAGGTAATCGCCCCGCTGGATTTTGCCCCCACTGATTTTTAATTTCGCGGATATGTTGTCTACTTAATAAGAATGTGTTAGAATTATTGTGAAAAAATCGCCTGCTACATAAATCGCAGGTGGCGGCCCAAGAACGCATTCTGTCCGTGTGAACACATTATGCTCAGCTTTGCAGTCTCTGTTCGGCGATATCTTAGTGCAGCCCCGTGAAAATACGGCAAAGCTGACCCAGCCGGCGTTGGCTCCATTTTGCTGCCTTCTTCATCGTAAACGCTGTTGGGACCAAAATGCCTTTGTTTTTGAGGAGTTGTTTAGGCTAGCGTACAGAGCGAATACCTTCCCCACGTTACTAGCTATATTTTTATGATCAGTCAGCTCGATAGCGCTAACAGGAGTGTGTGCTTGCATTTATAACGTACACGATTTTTATAGAGTATCGACGTGTGCGGAAAGCTCCATCAATTTCTTTTCAGGTTTATAACGGCACTATCGGCATGGTACCAATGTACGCTGCCTTAAAGCCCCATCACTTGAGCACGAAACACACGGCAAACGGTACATTTCGTTCAGACGTTTTTTTTTTTCTTTTTTCAGAGCATATCTGACAACAGTATTTGGTCGCGGTTTTATGATGATGCGGCACTCTCGGTTTTACCGAGAAAACCGGGAATACAAAATATTACCGGTCGGGCAGTCAGCCAAGAGCGTGGCCCAGTCTGTTCAAACTCCTCAGTCATATAATACCCCTGTCACACGGTACTTCTTCACGGCCTTTGCCGTAAAGTTGTCTTATTGCACTAAGGGAGGAAAACCGAAAAGGAGCAGCAGCGCTGCTACACGGCAAATCCAAAGGAGCTAGAACGTGGCCTCCGTGAATGCCAAAAGTCACCGCTGTGTGTGCAGCGGCGCTAGTAACATTATGAAATTAAAGCAGACGGTAGCACTTCAGCTAAGAGGATAAGAGTGTTTTCGTTTATGTTGGAAAAAGTAGCTATCACGATAATAATCGAGTGTTAGGACGGTAAGAAACGGATATTTTGAAACAAAAGTTTCTTTTTTTTTCATCGTTCCCGGTCCGACCACACGGTAGGCGCACTTTTCCGTTCGGCACCTCGTTGTGTGTGAGTAGCGTGCTTTGTTGCTTATGTCCTTGTGCGTATTTCAAAGAAATTAGGTTGTTCCTGGTCAGCGTGCTGCCGTAATCATGAGCGACGAATCGCAAGACGTTAGAACGAAGTGTGAAATTTCCATGAACAGCAAACGAAGAAAAAACAGCAAAGCGAGAAGCGCAAGCATATGTGTGTCGATGCGGCTGCTGAAAAGCGGTCAAGTCCTTTCTTAGCAGTGTAGATGTCTTAAGTCATAGCCTCCTCTACGGTTAAGTGCATTGTAACGCAAAATTAATCATTAAATAAGATAGATTAGATATATTTTACGTTTTCAAAACTAAAAATTGCGTCAATTTTTTTATTCTTTGAGCTCGCTAGCTGGCGCTGCCGCCTGGGTTGCTCCTTTAAGCAACTTTAAGGCCGCTGTCGGCCGCCTTTGCGGCTACGAACCTTTTTCGCAAAGGTCTCGACGCTTTGCCGTGTAGATGCGCGTCACGCGCCTTTGGGGCAAAGGACCTTAATTCCTAAGGCCTTACAAGTGCCCGTGTGACAGGGGTATAATGCCGCATCCTGCGCTGCCCCATATCACTATTGCCCGAAGAACACATTGGCTTTACTGCAGCGCTTTCGAAACAGTGTCCGCCCCGTCGCAATGCACCCGCTCCAACTGCGCGACGAGCGCAGAGCAGGCAGGCAGCAAGCCGCTCGTAAAACTCGGTGGAGAGTTTCAGCTCAACGCACAGGTACAGCCAAACGTACGTTGCTGCAGTGGCGCCGCGCCGAGGCCTAACTGAAACCAAGGAGAGGGCGTTGCTGTTGGCTGGCGGCGGGCCTAGCCGCGCAAGAGTATGCCGGCCACTTTTCCGCAAGAGTACCGACCGTGGCGTAATACCGATGATTAGGTACGGTTAAAAGCAACCAAGTGGATACTGCCCCATTACTTAACGCGCTAGCCTAGGCAGGCAGAATAGAGGCAGCTGGGAAGCCCAAGCGCAGGTGGCGACTTCGTGTGATGTCGCGTTTAAATGAATGAATGATGCAACAACTCGCAGTCCTAATGGACGACTCTTTTTGGCATGGTGCATAAAAAAAATAAACGGTACAGGCTACGCCGATAACAGAATAATAAGCACCAGAACACACGGAGAGCAATGCAGAACATCGCTGCTGCAGGATGCCTGCTAAAATTTGCCTAAAGATGCTGCTATTTCTGTGCTTCGCAGCTAAGTCTCTGACGGCACTACAGCAGCAGCCTTGCACCGTTCTTCACACTCCTTCATTCCACAGCAGATTCCTCTTGTAGCGCGCTTGCAACCGAGCGTGTTTAACATCGTTCCGCCCTCCATTCAGTGTAATTTAACGCCGCGCAGCTTGAATGAAAGCAAATGGTCATTAGCTCAAGTCATTTTTGATTAGTGGCAGCAACGAGAACCGTATGAGCGCCATACCGAGAAAGTCCAATACGATCCTCTTGAGGGATATCTGGAATGTGCTGTTCACGATCTGGGAGTATTTGTCAAAGGCACTCAACCCCATTCTTATTCTTGTAGCTATTCGACATTCGTGGTCCGGATACGCGGTCACTTTTTTTTTATTGCAACAGTGTGCCTAGTGGCTTAAATTACTATTTACGCACTATGATACCCTTGCCCTGGATAGATAAATTCCCTTAGCATTTTCTATACCTTGCTGCCTATCCTAAGCTGCTGCTAATCTCACCGAATGCTGAACATCAGTTTTCATTACATTATTTTTTAGCCCACCTGTTAGGCTTTGCGTGTATCTGTCCTCAATCATGCGCTGCAATTCCTCCCACGAGTTGCTCACCACAGCAATGCTTTCAATACCTTTCATACGCACGCGGTGAGTAGCACGGGATAGATTGTAGACGACTGTTTCCGCGGTGCAGTACTAATAGATATTTTTTAGTACCGTTATATACACCTCTTCTACATCCATTCTGATTACGCAATACCTGCTGACGTTCCGGCTCAACAAAATGTTTTTTTTTTCGCAATCGATGAAGACTACATATACAGGCTGGTTACATTTTGCGCATTCCGCACTGATGGTATGAATGTCACTCATTGTCAAGAACTCTGTCCGAAAATTGCGCTGTTTCGTTGTTTATTGAAGTCTAAGGAAGCGCTGCTTCTATTAAGAAATACACGAGCTTAGCTGGCCGCATGGTTCCACACACTGCACGCTTTTTTTTTTCATTACAGAATGAACGACCATCACAGCAGCAAAAGCTTATTTGTTATCATTCGGCTAAAATGAAATCAATAGCCTTGAGATCGTTTTATACTGACCATGGGAGGCCCTAATGCATGCAAGTAACAATGTAAGCACTCCTTATATGCATATAAGCACGTCAACCAGCCCTAGGTTTCCGTTCGGTGTACTCAGGAGACTTCGAGGCGCACATCATGCATCTAAACCTATTTTACTTTCCTATTTTCCTGTTTTCGTTGCTAGTTATGCCGCTAGGCAAACTCTCAAGTCAAGAATGAGTAAACTGCATTGCGCAAATCAACAACAAAAAAAAGAAAAGAATCTCTAGAGGTGAAGAGTTTGAAAATACAAAAATGAAAAGAAAAAAGAAGGAACGGGGCGGAGTCACGCAAAGCGACCACTACTCCATCTTTGGTGTGTCGGGCTCAATCTACAGTTGCCGATGGATCTTTGCTGCGTAGCGTGTTCGCAGCAGCCCGCACGAATGGGGTCACGCGTCGCCAACGATCAACCATGACCCTATGGGGGATATGAGTTTGCTGCGCCAGCTATACACCTCGAACGAATGTACTTCTTGCGAAGAACAGACTGCCGCTCGTGCATGCAATAACAAGGTTTCCAACGAGCGCACGGCGCACGAGTTGCCTGCATTCGCCATTCACATAACCTGCGTGCCATGGACCGGTGACTCCTGCGGCGACATCGGCAGTGGTGTGTAGTACGAGTACTGCTACTACTTCCGGTGTGATCGAAATGACCCCGATCTGTGCCGCTGTACCGCTATGGGCTTATAACGACAAGGAGAACAGCCTATGTTACGGCAGTCCTAAAAGCATCTGGATCGCTGAGGAGGCCGGCTTGTAAAGTTTCGGAAACGCGGCCAAGACCTTCGAACAAGACACCGGCCCTCTACCTTCTCACTACTGCTGCGCATGCGTGAACAGTTTCGTTGCGCAACGCGGCGCGCCGGACTAAACAGAAAGTTTAGGCTCCAAAAATGCAAGCGAAAATGTTGTTTTTTTTAGCAAAGTAAATGCGCAGTAATAGTCGCACTCTCGGCGGACACCCAAACAACACCGCGATGTAATGTGGATAAAGGAAGCAGCGTAAGGAGGCAGAGAAGCCGCCGCGGTGGCTGAGTGGTTATGGCGCTCCGCTGCTGGCCCGAAAGACGCGGGTTCGATCCAGACCGTGGCGGTCGAATTTCGATGGAGGCGAAATTCTAGAGGCCCGTGTAGTGAGCGATGTCAGTGCACGTTAAAGAACCCCAGGTGGTCGAAATTTCCGGAGCCCTCCATTACGGCGTCCCTCATAGGCTGAGTCGCTTTGGGGCGTTAAACCCCCATAAACCAAACCTAAACCAAGGAGGCAGAAAGAGGCGCCATAGTGCTGCGCTACGGATTTAGACCAAGGGGGGTTCTTCGACATGCATCGACATCGTGCAGCACAAAGACACTTGCTGCATTTCATCTCCGCATGCACAAATGGTTTTCCTGTGCAAAGTGGCTCGGGATGCAGTGCGTACATTTAGATGTTGACCGGTCCAACACAGGTAAATGCCATTGAACTGTCATACATGACATAAGAAGGTATTTGCTTGGATAAACGATTTCATTTACAGTGATGAAGGTGAATAAATAGTGTCATACTTCGACGTCTCCGAAACAGGCAGTGAGTGGAAACTTTGGACGAGCTACGTTCGACAGAGGCCACAAGCCTTTGCGAGAGCCAGTTGGGAAGAGGTGCGCTACATTTGCGCAACTTTCCACTAACTATTGCCGTTCTACGCGTCTACGCAAAAAAAAAAAAACAGAACAGATTTGGTGGCTTAGAAAAAAGGTGCTAATTTATAAAGCGCTCGTGACGCATTCCGCTGAAAGAACAGGAGCAGAGGTGTCGATATAAGGCACAATTAGAGCCGCAATCACGCCGACCACTGCTTGACCTGCCACTAGAACGTCCACGTAGCTCCAAGCGCAGTAACTTCAGCTGATTTTCCTGTAATTTTTGGTCAACCAGCTCTACAGTACGTAGCCCAATTTTTCACAGCGATCAACTCTTTGCGAAAGCTTCGGCTTCGCAGGAGGCAGCCGTCCACATGCGGCGCAGTATGAAATAGGAGGCAAAAGGTGCATTCAACATTGACTGCGTTGATCGAAAATTGCGGCATGCAGGTCTTCGCCTACAGGCCTGCAGACTTACATGCTGCGCTTACGTCTCTTTCTGCTTGGTGCTTTTAATTGCTACTCCATCAGGATTAGCACCATATGCCTTTTTTTCCCCGCAATCATGCCGTCTTCTGAAAATACGCCTTGCCCCGACGCATATCGGTGTCACTACAAAACACAGCATTCTGATATGATGCTACACCCTTCAATCCATAGGAGCCATTTTGTCTCGTCAGGCCCACAGAGTGAGGAAGCTGCCGCGGCTTTCCTCTTTTCAGAGCCTCCTCCTCCTCCTATCGTCCTCTCATCACCGCGGCGCGCGCTATGTTAACACTCTATACACTGGTACTTATAAACTGATCACGTGCGCCGCATTATTATCCAATGAATATAAAGCACAGTACGATCTGTTCGCGAGATCTTGCTCTTTTCATTGATACATTTATATGTATTCTGTCTACACCCAGTTACGGCTTTGCCAGCGGTGCTACATAGCTTATCAAAGAACGCTTTTTCGGTTGTATTAACAATAGAGATGTTACATTCATGTGTTGTGAGAGTTGCTATTGGGGATGTTTTGAACCGTTAGGACATCAGAAGCACTATTCCTGTAATCAAGCGAAAATGAGAACAAATGAAGAGCTGCATAAGCTCATTTTCGGCGTTCAGCCCAGTTGTCATTGACCATTGGGCATGGAAAAACGCGGCGCACCTCGTAAGCTAAGCGCTCGGCTGCTGATCCCAAGGCGGCGGGTTCGATCCCGGCCGCGGCGGTCGTCTTTCATTGCGGGCCAAGTACAAAAACGGCCGTGCGCTGTGCGATGTCAGCGCACTTGAAAGAACCCCATGCAGTCCAAATTAATGCTCAGGCCTCTACTACGGCGCCCCTCATGCCTCATGTGTCACTTCGGGGCGTTAAGCCCCACATTTCGCAAGCTAAGTGCAAGATACGCCAATGACGACGACATTATCGAGGGCCCTGCTAGCCCGTCAGCGAGCAGGAGGCCGCGGCCACCAGAGAAAAACACGGTGTTCGTGGAGTGTCTTCCCGACTCCGGTAGAGGCGGCCAATCTTTTTGTTGGTCTCCGAATTTTGCCTCAACTCATTTGTCACCGTTATGTGATTACTCCATTCGTTATCTTAAAGTTAAACGCATCTCCGGCCGCCCCGTTCCTAATCCCATCCCTACCGCGCAACCTAGGCCACAACAGCGGGTTTGCAAGAGCGCTACGAAAACAAAGTACAATAATGAATGACCCGATGAATTACTTTGATGGGATGGTTTGGTTTATGGTTTATGGAGGTTTAACGTCCCAAAGCGACTCAGGCTATGAGAGACGCCCTCTGATGGAATGGAAAATGTGAATCCGCCATGCAGTTGCCTGCCACCAGCGCTATCGTGTTCCCCGCAATTCTGAACAAAAGCATTTTTGAGCGGGAAACCGTTTATGAATGCAGTTTTTTCATATAGTATAAAATTTTACTGTCCCAATCAATATATCCGCAGAGCACCCGACGCCAGTCTCGTATTTTTGTTTTCTATACACGTTTTTGCTATCGTCAAAGCCGTTCCCCATTGGTATTCTTTGGCAGTCTTAACTGTTCGAAGCGATCGTTGGAAACACTTTAAATGAAAAATTTTGCTACATATCAGAAGAATGGACGATTAATTTCAATATTTTCATAACAGTTCCTTACAATTTTCCACTTTTCAAAATATTTGCCCGAGAAAGCTGGACATGATATGCCTGGAGAGAAAGCACTTTCACAAAGCATAGCTAGGCAATAAATAGCCTTTTCAGTACTCTACATCAGGGTTTGTTTATGACCGGTGCATCGCCGAGTGTTCTAAACGGGCCTTTCAGCAGAAAAAAGCAGAATTCGCTTGTAAACGATGCGTTCTCGAGAGCTTCCATACAGCAAACGCAGGGGCGTTTGCAGTTATGAAGCGCTGCCGTCTAGCTGACGTCACATGCAACGAAGTTCGGAATAGTTTCTCAAGCTTACTTCTATAGGGAGAGCTACATGGAGTTTTTTTTTTAAATTGAGCCAAACCCAGAAACCGAAACTATGCCAAATTATGCTTTAATGGCAAGTAATTCCAGATATCTTTACTTTCGAGAAACTGTGACAACGAAAGGGCCCCTGTGACGCCTAAAAAAGCTCCACACAAATCCTATTTGATATCAAAAATGAGCCAGATCCAGCTGATGTCCAGATCAAAATGAGCCAAATCCACTCGTGAGAGCCTTCTTTGTCAGCTTGAACCTTTTAGATTGTACTGTTTCGAACGCTCTTCCGTTTATTCCCTCTCGAGCGCTGCCTTATGATCGACTGCGTAGGATGCGAAGAGATTGGCGAAACCCAGAAGACGACGAGAACGGAGGGATCATTCACGCCATCGCCGAGAAAGCAAGGATGCTCTCATATGCATTGAACTTCAAATCGTTCAGTTGGGCTAGTTGCTACTGGCATCCTAAGTTAACTATTACTACCCAAATGGCAGACGTCGACAGGAAACTACAGGGCTCTAGGTTATCTTCCCATTTTGTGTTCTGTCGGCGTCTACCATTTCGGTGCTAATCATAAACCTGGGACGCTACAGCGAAATAGAATAAATTCTAGATCCCATACACTCTAGCTTCCTAACTTTTTCGCTGCCGAAGTGGGAACGCAAGAGAAGGAGGCTATCACTTGAGCGCTTGTGATAGACGCCTGCTATTCACACGCACTTGCTTTTGTTTGTGAAGCGCCGCAGTGTCCTTGATTGCATACAGTGAACGTTGTAATTGTCTTCTTGCTCACTTCACAGCGTAATAATATTAAGCATTATTTTCATAAACAGAGCTTCAATTAATACGGCAGAAATAAACTTTTTGGAACAAAACGGGATCATAATATATGCGACACCTCTCGGAGTGCACGCGGCAGTTTGTCCGCCGGTGAGGAAAGGCGGGCAAGCGTGAGGGTGGCCGTAGCTCTTGCCCGCTATGAAGTGCTCACCCGCTGTACGCAGCTGATGCCTCGAGGCTCTGGTAACCTTCGTTGTCGTGGGATGGAACGCGTAGTCGTCAGACGCCACTAAACACTTCGAAACACCTATCGGATGCTCTGGGCACTTTTTCTTGAGAAAGATAAGCAGTCATCGGGTTTGTTGCGCTGCCGTAGACGCCGGTAAACGCTTCGAAATGCCTCTCGAACGCCTTGTGTACGCCTTGGTAGGCATTATGCAGATATAAGGAAAGGCGTGGTAGCAGACCTACAGCGGGTGCACACCTGTACCGTACCGTCAAGCAAGTGCAGAAAGAAGAGGAGAATAAAGAAGGGGTAAAAAAAAACTCCTATTAAGTTATGCACTCGCTCTCGTTGGGTTTCCGACTTACGCAGCGTAGCGTAAGCGTAGTCATTTTATATTTCTTTATTTCCCAATTGAATGCTTTCCTGGTGAATTAACTTAAAGTAGTGCCCGTAACGCCCCATGGTGGCCAGTCGACGCGTTACTTACTTCGTATCCTAATATAATGTTGGTCAATGGTACGAAACCTGCGCGAAGATTTAGCGTGGGGTATAGACACAGAAATTATCCATGCAACCATTTATGGCATACATGCCTTAAAACTACTTAATTAACGCCGGGTTCGATCCCGGCGTCCGTTCTTTCTTGCGCATGCGTGGCGCTGGTTGCACGGCGACGAGCTATAGGAGTGCGGTGAGCCGCTGCACCACGGTTTCCAGCACAAAGGTGTCCGACCCACCGACGCACGCCCAAGCCTGTGCGCGGAGTCAACCTGCAGTTCTGTCTTCCGTCTACCGCCGGCTCGTCTCTTTCCTCGCCGCCCAGTTCACGTGTCCGTCCAGATTGAGGAAGTTACGGCGGCTTCGTTTTCTTCATACATCAACTTGAAATAACCCACCCTCAGATGGATGCTCGCTCATAAAAGCAGAACGAAGTTGTGTGTCTTCATTTAGCCATTTAGCCATTTATTTTATTTTCGTATCGGCAATCCAAGCCGTCACTTGTGGTGGCATACTTTCTAACATAGTTAAAGATAAGCGTGGGCGTGCCGCAGGTTTATACCTACTGGTTGACGTATAAACGCGTGCGGAAAAGTGCTCTAGCGCAAAAGTAATGCTTAGTTATCTCTCCCATTTATACAAAACATTGCACGGAACTGGCTATCGAGATCGTTTCTCCGCGGGCTCTTCGTTTTTTTCATATGTGATTTTAAATCATAGCAACCTAGCGGCAAAATCTGGCAGTGATTTCACAGAATTACGCCTTGCTATCAAAGCACTGCTTGCTTGGCTACTGTCAAGCGGGCGGCTTCTGCAGTGTGCCAGTGTATGGTGAGTTGTGAGCATAAGTATATGTGGCCACCCCTACAATCAGATTTTCCTCAAGCTGAAATGAGTGTTTTGCACGAAAAATATTAAATGATGATCACCCTAAGATTACCCAAATGATGATTGCCGCAGAGAATGACAGCGGCAGCTCGGCTCGACCTGTGGTTTGGAAAGATGGTCTTGCAAGAAGAGACTGAAAGGTGCGTTAGACATGTGGTTAGCAGAACAGGATTCACGTCATGCTAATGAGACGTGGTTCTGAGGGATGTAGCTCATGAAATGCTTTACTGAGGAACTCTTGATCCATTGCTTCGAGTTATCCAGCGATGGCGAGGCCCGCCTCGTGATCGACGTAATATGCCGAAGATCGGGGTAGCGACCGCACTTACGTCTTGTTGAAGCATATTGTTCGGGTACCACAGGATCATCATCCATTGGCAGCCTACGCGCTATCGGCATCCTGCGCCCGTCCTCAGTCTCGTGCCTTCGCGTCACTTCGCCTTATCTGCGCAGCGCGTCTGGCCCGTCCCCGGACGGCTTGGGAACCACGCGTGACCTCACCCGCCGCTGTGGTTCAGTGATTACGCGGCTCGGCTACTGGTCGCGAAGACGAGGAATTAAATTGCAGCCGCGGCGCCGGCATTTCAATGCCGGAAAAAAATTATATATGGCAATTACTCATTCGTCGCAATGGCGCTGATGAGCGCTAGAAGCTTTTTGATTGTACTTTTACGAACGATTATTTTGCTGTTCATAATTTTGGTTTTATGATTTAGCTAGTCCATCTGGCGCTGCTATGATGGATGCACTACTACCTCATGCCGATGAACACGAGGGTCGTGGCTTTTTTAATAGGTGCGTTTAATTTACCCGGCGGCTCCGTAACTGAGGATCTCGCTGGCGTTCACAGCAGGCTTGGAGCTCGCGGGCCCGCACTTAAGGGATCGCAAGCGCTCTGCGTTTCTGGTCGGCCCATTGCTCACCCGGGCCGCGACGCCCCTTCCCCTGCTCGCTCGTTATCCCGTCTGTGAGCCCTCCCCTCTGTTTGTACGTCGCGTCCTTCTCCCGAGCGTCTGCACGACGTTGTTTCTCCACGCTTCAGCTGCACGTGGCAACTCCAGGAAGCAAGGAAAGGAAAGTGCACAGGCCTGTCGACTGGCACCAAACGGGCCTCTGTTCGTGCGAATAGAAGAGGGTTGAAAGAACCCTAGAGAACCGCAGTGCCGCCGCCATCTGCGCCGAAACGAAGACGATGGCTGCGGCTGAAGCAATATACACCTGCGTCCCTGCGTTTCCCCCTCTCCATCGCCCCCTCCTCATTACAGTGCTCCCGGAAATGAAGTTCCCCAAGCCAACGGTAACACCTTAACACACTGCCTTGTGGTCAAGGGAACAACTTTGAGGAGGTGCCGGAGCGGTGTTGCCAGTCAAAGCACATTACGAGACACGAGCGTCCTTCCTCTACAGAGGCTGCATCCGTTCGCCAGAGAGTGCATCTGTGCCGGGGTTATTAGAAGCCAGAAGGAAAGAAAAGAGTCCCTACCAGTCTCACAGACTGTGCCGTGAAGGGGCAGCCCATGCCGAAGAACAGCGCTAAGAATGAGGCGTGCGCCTCTCTGTACGTCCTACAATCCGGCCGGATGCAACGTTGGTTCAGTCTCGGCCGTGGCGGCCGCGTTTTGATGAAAACGAAACGAAAAAATGCGCAATTTGCTGTGCGGTGTAAATGCACGCTAAAGAACCCCAGATTGTCTAAATTTATCCGGAGCCCTCCACTATACACCGCCTCTTTCTCTCTTCCTTGTTTCATGCCATCCTTCAACTTTTCCTTCGGGGCCCCGTTGACGTGTGCACCGAACCCTTAATGTGACAGCCACAACTATGCATAGTCCGGGAACCTTCGTCTTAAGAGCTAGCGCACGAAAATGCAAAAGAAGTCAGTGCGCTGTGGGGTGTTAGTGGAAAAACGCACGACAAATAGCGCACTGATAGGCGAGTTTCCCACAGATAAGAGTGGGTCCTGCTCGTCTACGCCGATCAGTAACCGTCCGCTTACTGAAGTTGGAACGATATACAAGGCCTGTGCCGGTTAATGCGCCAGGGTTAATTAGCGGTGCGTCAGCAGACCTCGCAGTTCTGAACGCGTCAATGAACGGCCAACTGAGAACCACATTCTTGTTCGTGCAGCCCCGAAAACACAGAGGTATTTAATGCCCTACCTGACTAGCTGTTCCACATATGAGCAATTGCGTAATCACTGCACACTAGTGAAATAACCGCCCAAAAGTACCGATACTATGCCAGGTGTTGCTGAAAACCACCGGCTAAGACGAGCAGAAAAGGTTTTAGAGCCGCCGCATCTTGGCGCTAAGTGTTAACCTGACTGCATGGGCGCTCTTGTTTGTAACAGTTCTGTATTATGACGGTGCTGGAAGTTAATATATTAGCAATCGTTTTCATCCAGTATATTGACGACCTCGCTTCGTGAGCAAAGATTATGATACGGTTTTGGAAAGCGCTAACTGCCATAGGAAGGGACACACACACACACACACACACACACACACACACACACACACACACACACACACACACACACACACACACACACACACACACACACACACACACACACACACACACACACACACACACACACACACACACACACACACACACACACACACACACACACACACACACACACACACACACACACACACACACACACACACACACACACACACACACACACACACACACACACACACACACACACACACACACACACACACACACACACACACACACACACACACACACACACACACACACACACACACACACACACACACACACACACACACACACACACACACACACACACACACACACACACACACACACACACACACACACACACACACACACACACACACACACACACACACACACACACACACACACACACACACACACACACACACACACACACACACACACACACACACACACACACACACACACACACACACACACACACACACACACACACACACACACACACACACACACGCACGCACGCACGCACGCACGCACACACACACACACACACACACGACCAAGTGATATTAACTACTGTTCAACAGTTACATGAGTATAAAACACGCCTTCATTTGTAAAAACAGAACGAGAAAGGAAACACGGAAAAACTTCGTCAGCCAACGCGTGCGCATTACAAAGGTTGAGATTCCGGCCCTTCATATAGATAAATTCGGTTGTAACTAAATCAATTACCGCAGGCGCACTGACACATTGGTTATATGGCCTGATGTTCCTGACAAAAGCTTGGATGATTTCTTGTTATTTCCTGCTCTTAGCGCTATCTATAGCCTTCGTCTTTTTTTAGTAGTGAAATACATTCACACTGTGAAATACATTCACACTTATTCACAGGCCCTCTCGTTCTCTCTGACACCTTGTTGCGCATGTAATGACGCCTGTGGTGTATTTTTATACTCATGTCTCTTCGGCAAAATAAACAGTTGCTAATAGCACTTTGTCGTGTGTGCGTGCGTTCATTCCTGTGCCAGTTAGCATTTTCCAAAACCGTGTGATGAAGTACCAGCTAGCCCCAGTGGCAGCTTTTCTGACAAAGCATACGCATTCGTGTTATCTGGCAGCGTGGACTGCAGACGCGATCGAAAAGCGTGGGCAGCTCTGCGAGAGCGCATGCTGAGCACATTCGCGGAAAAGGCTGACAGAAGCATTAACATCTTCTAAATGCCATTTAATTTTGACACTGCGGCAGAAACAGAACATTTCGCACAGGAACACACACAGTTAAACACTCGCTGTCGCAGGCAATAGATAATCAGCGTAACGAATGACACAAATTATATAATCTGGGCTATTCCTCTGAATATATTGTTATTATTATTATTTGGCGTAATAACAATGAAACAGCCAATCATCACGCTTTGTTTTTGTCGCAATCTTGTCAAGTCGAACTAAAGAGCGCTAAAAAAATGTGCTGTTCAAGATGACAGCAAAATCTTGCTCTAGGCTACAAGCAAGGAACTGTTTTCGTGGGGTGTGAGAGTTGATATTGCAACTGCACCTCAGTAAAACTCATTGATGCGTTGCTGAACTGATTAACAAGTTTCCATACACCAGAACCTGTGTTCCGGCTAATTACATGCCTGTCAGAACTGCAAACCCCTCTTTACCCCATATTTACAAAGCGATGCTGGTAGCATGTGAGGTAGTGCCTTAGTACTTTTGGGAGGCTCGTTATCCTTTCGCCGGATCAAACTAAGCCACTTCTTCAGCGACGCACTGCCTTTCGCAAAAGCCAACGTCTGCAGTTTCTTCCAATCTTGCAGTTACTCCGTAGCGCTTATTCGGCACGTGAGCGCAGTGGTAGTGATGCGGTGGACGAAGTACTAGCACTAAGTACTTGCGCACTCAAGCACATCACAGCGCCAACACTGCATAAAAATACCAACGTCTCAAAGGGAACACCGCTCGGGAGAAGAAGGGAAGAAGGGCGAGAGGACAATGCAGTCACGTGCTGTATATCAAATACCTGGGCAAAAGAAAGGTGAACATCGAACACCGCCAAGGTCTTGTGGGCTGTTGTATTTTATATTTCGCCCTTCCAGTCGACATATTTAGTCGCTTCACTGAGCTCAATGGCCGCTAGAAACAAAATACGGGAACATAGAGTTCTGTGGGTTGCAAACGACTCGGCACGGCCGGCCCTCCAGCGATGGCCACACCTGTCGAGCCATAACCTTCAAAAAAAAAAAAAGGAGTGCAACTAGTTTTCGTTATGCCTTCACACGCAAGCAACAGTTCTAACCAGCACGCACGCAAACCAGAACTGGGGCTAATGACAGAGGGGTACGTAAACAAGAGGAATACACCAGACAGTTGTTTAGCTGCGTCAACTTTTCGAGAGGCCGACATCATCGACCGGAAGTGCATAATGTCAAAGATTTCGGCGCAGGCCTTCTCTTCTCGGAGGTTACTGCGTGAGCCAGTTAAACGCGCCTTTTCTTTTTAGTGCCTAGCTAAAATGAAACGAGGAACGGCACCGGGCAGGGACAAGATAACTGTGAAAATGCTTGCTAATCTTCCCGATCCCGCCTACGAAACCCTCCTCGCTTTCATCAACTCGATCTGGCTTGGTGAGGCACCTCTACCAATTGAATGGAAGACCGCCCTGGTAACTTTCATTCCGAAAGCCGGCAAGGCCATAAACACAGACAACCTCCGCCCCATCTCCCTCACGTCTTGCGCGGGAAAGCTGATGGAGACCATGGTGCGGGATAGGCTGTCTGGGTTTCTGGAAAATGAACATACATTCGCAGACACCATGTTCGGTTTCCGCCCGCAGAGGTCCCCTCAAGATGTTCTGCTTCAACTCGACCGAGAAATTCTCAACCCTGTCGAATATCCCTTCAACGATAAGGCAGTACTCGCCCTTGACTTGAAGGGGGCTTTCGACAATGTTACACACGAAATCATCCTGCAACATCTCTCCCAAACGAACTGTGGACATAACACGTTTCAGTACATCAAGCAATTTCTCTCGGATCGACGAAGTTTCAACCGAATACAAGACGAAGAACACGGCCCATATAAACTGGGAACGAGAGGAACCCCACAGGGTGCGGTCCTCTCGCCATTACTTTTCAATCTGGCCATGATGAAACTCCCGGCTCAGCTGGCGATGGTCGAAGCCATCCAGCACGCGCTGTACGCCGACGACATAACCATCTGGGCCAAACACGGATCGGTTGGAGACATTGAGGCCAACCTGCAGCAAGCGGCGGAGATCGTGGACGCTTACGCCCGCCGCTGCGGCCTTCAGTGCTCACCGTCCACATCCGAATTTGTGCACATTCGCCCGTCGCTGCAGTGCGCCGTCAAAATGGAACTATCTCTGGCCAGCGGCCCGATACCCGAACACGATGAGATTAGAGTACTTGGTCTCCTTATCCACAAACATCGACGGGCTGATACCACACTAGCAAAACTGCGCAAGGTGGGGGACCAGGTGGGCCGGATGGTCCGCCAGGTTTCCAACAAACGCGGGGGGTTACGGTGCAGAGACGCTTTGCAGCTGGCGCATGCATTTGTGACCAGTCGAGTCCTCTACTCGACTCCTTACCTCCACCTGCGCAAGTTTGATGAGAACGCCCTCGAAGTGATTCTCAGAAAGATGTACAAGCGTGCCCTCGATCTCCCGATCACCACATCCAACCAGCGTCTCATGGGCCTGGGGATGGTTAACACATTCGCGGAGCTCCGGGAGGCGCACTTGACAAATCAATACACAAGGCTTTCAAAAACGCCGTCGGGTCGCCGCCTATTAGCCCGACTACACATCCACCACCCAACACTTACGGAAGAGCGCGTACGCATTCCTGAAATCTGGAGATACGCCCTGCACGTACGCCCTCTTCCGGCCAACATGACACGTGACGACCACAGTGGCAGGCGCCTTGCGCGGGCGGAGGCACTGGCCCGTCACTATGGGAACAAACATGGCATCTTCTACGTGTACGCCTCAGGCCCTCACCATGGGGGGGGGGGGGGGGGGGGGTACACGGCCGCAGTCGTCCACCAAAAAATCGTGGTGAATGGCCTAACGTTCCGAGCTTAAGACATAACACATTCGGAAGAAGTTGCCATCGCGTTAGCCACCGCAGACCAGGAGTCGCGAGTGATCGTCACCGACTCGAGAGGGGCCTGCAGAAATATTAAACAGGGGTACATTCCTCTCTTTGCGCATCGCATCCTTCAAAACAGTAACTACCTCGGGGCCCCCGCGTCTCGAACGATTGTATGGGCTCCAGCTCATATGGGCCTCGAAGGCAATGAAACGGCAGACGCCGCCGCCCGCGCGCTCACTCTCCGGGCAATGCCTTCAGGCCCTTTGGATACGGATCCCGAACCCAATCCGGCCCTCACTTTTCGAGAAATTACTGAATTATTCCAATTCGGCCATGCAATTTATCACAAGCCTTGTAAGGGCCTCACAAAGGTGGAGGAACGCACACTCCTCCGCCTTTACACCAAAACGCTGCTGTGCCCGGCAGTTTTAAAACACTTTGATCCTGCCTGTACAGGAGAATGCCCACACTGTGCGGGGAAGTCTTCGGACATCTTTCACATGGTGTGGGCATGCCAGTCAACCCCGAACCTCGCCCCCAAACCCAACCCCACCTGGGAGGACTGGGAGGCAGCCCTGCTCGGCTGCTCGGACCTAGCAAGCCAGAAGGCCCTGGTCCACCGAGCCCGAGTCGCGGCGGTCGCCAATGGGCTCCTGTAATGAGGAGCCCACCTAGAGATTGCGAGAGGTTACTCCGGCTACCTCAAGCTTCCTCCCTGAAATAAAGTTTTTCACACACACACACACACTTCTTAGTGCCACAGCTCCAAATTGCACGTTCCCCGGCTTCTCATCGTCGCCGGCACAGCGGTGTCGGCACAGCGGAATGTGAGGAGTGCGTTCCAATACCACAGTCTAGCTCTAGTGGTCCCCTGTGCTGATGGAAGTTTTGACACCGTTCCTACAATCCGCACCGTTCTGTTAAAGGGACTATGCAACGAATAAAAAGTCGCTTGCAAATGTTTTCAATGCTTAGAAATGATGCTAAGAAGCATTCACACCAAGTATGAGTCTTCAGAACTGAGCCGGCATTTTATTATGAATTTTTAAAAACCGTGTTTTTTAAAATTCGCGGGCCGATTGGTGTGCTCGTAGTGACCGATTTTGAAACTAAAATCCGTGAAAATAGACGTCACCATACCCATGACGTCAGCAGGCCACCCCACGCTGTCATTTGGTGGAGCCACGGCACCCACGACGTCACGGGCACACTTCCGGTAGCCGTGAAAATCGTCTGCTCGTGCTGCCGCGCGACCCTCTCGGGCAAGCGCGAGCCAGAGCATTGCCTTCGCGCATATGGTTTCAATTTTCCTCTACCGCCTCCTTCTGTCGGGAGTTCCAGAGCCACTCGCACGGCTCTTCGTGCGCACGCATAGGGCTCGATGCTCATCGCGGCCGTATGAACGAGCATTCGCGCCTCGAGGTCCAGGTTTATTACTGCTACTGCTAACTACAACAGATGACAAGCAAAGAAACCCGACGCCAGCCGCAATCCAGGAAGGCGGAGACCGGAGAGATGCCGCCACGCCACCGACGCTGCTGTTGGGATGCTAGGAGCGATAACCGGAAGTTGCAAAAGGAACGTCAGCGGGTGACGTATTCATGGGCGGGGCGCAGTCCCAGAGCTGTTTTCTTTATTTTTGTCTGGTGCCCCGCGTGTACGAGTTGAGGGAGGAGAGGAGAAGCGTAATTTTTAATCGTCTGTATCTTCGTTGTTATTGATGCTAGCTCAAAAATTCTTGCGTTGGAGTGACGAGTGATGAAATGCCTATCTCTCGTCTGCTTTACGTAATCTCAATTAATTTATTGCATAGTCCCTTTAAGCCATGTACTGACTAAACTTCAAAGGGCCGGAGCGCGCATTGTGCCACGTTATCCGGCTCTTTGCATAGAAAACATGGTGAATACGTTGCGGAAGCAATCGCTTTTCTTTGCGGAAGTTGGATGAGCCATAGCAATGACGGAATTTTGCAACAAGAGGGAAAGTTCATTTTTTCTGCGCGATGTTTGTTTACAGTGTGAGGTTAGATGACTATATGTCACCATGTTGTAATTTCATAACGCAGTACAATTCGTAGCCCTGTAGCTGCACTCAGTTGCATTGGGACTGCAGTTATGCAAGATACAATAAACTGCTACTGGTGGGATCAGTTTATTTGACGACGCGATGCAGGGCAGGCTTCAGAGAAATACAGTACAGAACCAAGCGAACGGCCCTCGCACGTCTCCACATTTTTCTTTATTCAGTATATTCGAGAGTGACAGTACATTGAACTACATGTATACAGTGGACCAAAGTCGCTTCCACTTTGAGTTAATCGATTCGGCTAGCGAATAGCCCACATTTTTAGCTGACTTGGCAGAGCGACAGTTCAGGCTAGGTATTCTCGTGTTTATTCCTCCTACCGTGCCGAAGTTTTTGTTTCAACGACGGAGACTCGAAAAGAGTGTGCAGCTTTCTTGTATTGGCATCTTTGAACTAAGAAGAATGGTAATTGTGATTCATGCTCTTTTATAATATGCACTTTACTAGGAGCAGGTGAAGTAGATTACATCTCACTCATACTGCTCGCGATATTATGAGGCACTAGGTCATGAATTCCTGCTGATTACGGCTCGTGTCTGTCTGCCACGTAGTCACTGGCGCTTGATAAGTTTTTTTTTTTACTCGTAACTATTTCACGGAAATACTGGAGTATTAGCTAACATCAGTGAAGGCACAGGTATGGGTTCGGCGAATTTCGCTACAACTGCCTTCCAATTAAAATTTATGCGTGAACTGAACCGCGTGCAAAATGCAGCTATCTACAGCCATAAATTAAATTTCCACGCACTATCGACGTCTTTCGTTCAAAATGCAAGGGCCGAAACGTTATTAAAGATCCCCAGTTGGTAACATTATTCCGGAAACCTCCACTACGCACCCTTTTCTTCCCCTCTTCGTTTACTCCCTCCTTTATTTATTTATTTAGGACGCTAAATGTGCCGCACGGCATAAAAGGTGATGCCATTAATGAACGTTATTCGTTAGTAGGTTACAAAGTAGGTTAGTAGGTTTATCCCTTTCCGTATGCGGCGCGGTTCGGGTGTCCACCGAGATATGTGGGATGGTTACTGCGTCATTTCCTTTCCTCACAACCAATCATCATTTTTTTGTCAAGGTCACTTCGTAAGAGCGAATCCGAGCTACCGTATAGCAGACTCCAGCTGGTGCACACGCTGACCCCTTTTTTAACTTGCACAAGCCCACGCCGCAAAGGCAACACAAAGAGAGCTCATCAGGATGTCCAAGATGCGCGCTTAATTCCTGGCACTCGTTTCCACCCAGGCGATTCCGAATCCAGCGTTCTCCGCAAAACTAGCTCCCGTTTCTTCCGAGGAGCAGAGCCCAAAGGAACTGCAGCGGCAGAAAACGGACTGCTGCGCGCGAATTCGCGCGGACATTCAGTAACTGTCCCTAGTTAATTTCCCTTGCTCTCGATTCGTGGCCGCATCTCGGGTCACCGTGGCAGCTTGTTGCCCCCTTCACAGCGGCGAATCCAAGAAGTGAATCGTGCACTCGAGAACGGGAATGGGGGAGAGGGGGGGGGGGGGGAGAGAAAGCAATTTCACGCGTGTTGCCGTTGACAAAGATAGCGACCACAGGCTGTTTCGTGTCGGCACCCCTCGCCACCTCCGTCACGCCCCCCTCTTCCTCCTCCGCCTTTTCCGGCGCGACTACTGCGCACGCCCGAGAGCACGCAAAGCTTGTCAAATTCAATTAAGCGTCGGCGGGGTGCACCCGCGTTCGCAAACAACTGCAGCGCCGAGTAAGCGGTCCGCGGTGCTAACGAAAAATAAACATCTCTCCGCGCTCGCGCCCCGCTTCGCTTCCCCACCGCTTCGTTTACTCGACACCAGCGGTTTTACTGTCTCTCTCTCTCTTTCGCTCTCCCTTTCGTATTTGCCACTGCGGGTGCTGGCAGCACTCGACCGTATCCGCTGCGAGTGCGTCTAAAAACTATGTGCATGTTGCACCGTTCGCGCTGTCTCCTCGCGTTTCTCTATCGCCTTCGGTTTCTTGCCACAGCGCGAGGATGTCCTGTCCTCGGTACCCTTGCGCTTTGCCATTCCTACACTCTCCCTCGCATTTTTTTTTCTTTTCCATTTGTTTCTCAGTGTCACGGCTATTCAAGCTCGTCGAGAATCATTTGCATACAACACGTTCCCGCATCCTAAGCACAGACCGAAATAAGCGACGCGGAGATGCCTGAGGAAGGCAGATAATAAAACTCGGTCACTCCGAGTTGAAAAATGGTGCTCGCTTCTTGGTCGTGACTTCCTTGCGCAGGCTGTATTCGTCAAAAAACGTTCACTTTGGCGTCCGGAACTCCTCCTTGAAAAATGAGTTCGTACACAAGCCGAAAGCGTCGCTAATGTCTGCGAAATAGAATCGGAGGAGTGCTTTGTTCTTCGGCGCGTGTGCAGCGGCGAGTGGAAAAGGAAAATGCCATGATTTGTGGGAGTATTATTTTGCTGTCGGCCACGACCATTACATCTCCGTGCTCTGTTGCTACTCTGTGCTTTAAATAAGCAATCCTGTGGGCCAACAGTCCTCGAGTGCCGAGCATTATTTTTTTATTTTTCTGGCCTTCTTTTTCTGGCCTTCTTAACGCATTAATGTTTTAAATGTGCAGCAAGCAAATGCGAGAGAAATCCAGTATTTGGGACAAAAAGTGAACTCAAATTACTTCCCTCTCAGCAAAGCCTTCCGTATAAGCTCACAGGACTTCTGAGTGGTTCCGGCCTACTTCTCGCTTCTAGCCGCCTGCATTCAAGAGCGAACAAAGTCGCCAGTAAGATTCATTTTGCTTATATCACGATCGCAAGCAAAGTGAGAAATTGAAACAAATCGCTGCGGCGCCGCGAGCGCCATAGCGTAGCTAGCGGCGGGGTATATACTCTTGCCGAAGCCGGAAACACCACAACACGACGAGAGCGCGAAAAGTCGGGCGCGCACCGCAGCACGGCGCGAGGATAAAAGCGCGACAGCGCCGCGGACTCCGCCGTCGCCAGTAAGCCGAGAGGCGTGCGCGCGCTCGCGCTCTCCGTGCGGGATGGGGTTGGAATGGTGGGGGTGGGGGGACGAGACAGCTTCGGCGTTTAGCCGGTCATTCATCAGCCGGATGACTCTGCATTCCGCACGCCCTTCCCTTTGGACGTGCTCTCGCCCTCTCGAGTTCCACGCCGAGTCCTGTTCTCGTCCCACGGTGGTCCCGCCTTTATTATTTTCCTTCCCACCAGGCGGCTTCCCTGGCTTCGTCCCACGCATCCCGAGGTCCACGCGCGCCTTCACGCTTCGCGCAGCGCTAGCCGGCAGTCCCGAGAAATCCTCTCCTCTCCGTCGCGCCGATGAGCAGTGCCTTCCCCTTCCCTATTCGGCTGCCGTGAGTTTTCGTGACTGCGACTCGTCCCCGCTTCTTTTGGCCACCATCCGTCTTGCCGTCGCCGCTGCCACCGGCTCCCTTTCCTCTTGCCCCTGCCGCCGACTGACCAACTTTTGTTGGACCCTGACTCTCCTTCAACGCTAGCCCCACACCGTATGTTTCCTCGCTTTATTTACTCCCGAATGTTCTTGTGGAAGCCCCCGGCCCTCTTCTTTTCTTCGCGCTGAAAATTTTAGCGCCGAACTTCCCACGCACATTTTGTCGTCTTACTACTGACTTTTATCCACCTGCTCTATCTCAGGTGATTTTGGTTCATTTTAACGCGAGAGCGTTAAGGAGTTCGAGAGGAGGAAAAGCCGGCGGCGTCGTCGCCATTGCCACAACCGCTGCTGCCGCAGCTCCGTCACGTCGTTAGTGCGCGAAAAACCTTGCGCAAGATTTCCACTTCTCTCGAAGGCCACCAGGAGCGCTGTGAGTGAGTATACGTCCCCGTTCTCTCTTGAGGACGCGGAGTCGAAAGTTTCCGTTACGCAAGGGGGGTTCTATAGGAGCAGTGCGTAGTGATGCCGTCATGTGGATGGTTTATGGTTTATGGGTGTTTAACGTCCCAAAGGCTATGAGGGACGCCGTAGTGAAGGGCTCCGGAAATTTCGACCACCTGGGGTTCTTTTACGTGCACTGACATCGCACAGCACACCGGCCTCTAGAATTTCGCCTCCATCGAAATTCGAGCGCCGTGGCCGGGATCGAGCCCGCGTCTTTCGGGCCGGCAGCCGAGCGCGATAACCACTCAGCCACCACGGCGGCTTCATGTGGATGGTATAAAGAGCGGGCGCTATCGCGTGTCACTCTTAAGGCGGAGCTTAAGCGTCCCCCAAGTTTTTTTTTTATCACATAGACTTCCGCTCTGTCCTGTCCATCTCGTAGTTCTTGCCTAAACAGGTCACAGCTTAGGGCTCTACGGTTCCTGTTTTTCCTGGGTCTCGTCTGTATTTCGATCATTTCCTTTTTTTTTCCTTTTTGAGTTGGAGGTGGGCGCCTTTACGTCGGCAGAAAACACTGACGAATAAAATTCCAGAATTATATATGCAAACGAGTAGTTATAATCAACGCACTAACGTTTTCTCACGACTCGTAATAAAAGCAACAAAAAGAAATACAGCAGCAGGAAAGAGCGAAACGACATAAACAAGCATCACGGGACAACCTCGCAGAGTTAAATTCAAATTAAAAGTACCTTCTTCAGGATAACGGCGAGCAGGAAGCAGTGAGACGCGTAACGGGGAAAAAATACGACATGATAGTTCTTTAATGCTTCGGCGCTGGGCAAGTGGGTGACAGCGGCCAGCACTTGTGACAGCGGTAAATGACAGTGCGCCGGCTCGGCTCTCTGGGCGGCGTCGAAGCGTCGGACCCTCATAGCTCTTAGGCGGGGCGCGATTCCCCAATTTAGCGTACGTCTCTGGGGAGGGCCGCGATTTCCCGCGCTGAACCGTTCACCGTCGCCGCCTCTGCTAATTGTCTGCTGCCAGTGCGCGTCGTTATAGAACAGTTCCCGACTAGCCCGAGCTGTCCCCAGCCTTTTGTTGCGATGGGCCGTGTCAAGTTTTGCACTGAAAGCTTCGCTGGCGAAAAGGCTGCTGGCGTGTTGGAGGCGGCGCAAATTGTATTGAAGATAAAAAGAAGACATAATATGGTTCAACGCTCCATCAGAGCGCACGAATAGATTTACCAGCGACGAATGTGTAAAACAGCACAGACCATTCTTCATTACGTTGAGAGTAAAGCCAAGAAGCGTGTGTTCAAATGGAAATGGTTAAAAGCGGTTTAGAGCCTAACAGGGGCAGCTGCAGCGATAAAGAAAAAGCGCTTCCCTGACAGCACTTGTGTACTTGCAGATTGCGTTTCTCGGTAGATCGTGATCAGCTCGGCTTTCCTGCTGCTTTCGTCACACCCGCCTGTTTTAGACCTGCGCACATCAAGCACCGCCGGAGTTCTGCGCTCCACCACTGCTGTTATAAAAGCACGCACCATCGACACGAGTGGCACATGCACAGCTGCAGCGGCGCAGAAAACTTGCTTCCCTCACACCACTCGTATACTTGCAGGTTTCTTTTTGAACACTTGAACCTATTGTACTTCCGTTACCTTGCGCTGCTGCAGCACTGCCCCTGTAACTTTCAAAGATGGATTGTGAGCAAGGCAATATTTGCTTCGAATGTAACAAATCTGTTGAACCCGATGATGATTGCATGTCGTGTAATGAGCACTTCTGCTCTTATAATTTGGGTTCCTGTTCGTGTATCTCAGAAAGTATACCTCACATCAAAGACAGAATCCGCTCGAAAACCGTGGCACTGTCCAACGTGTCGAGGGGCGAAGATTGATGTGACAGCAAAACTTGAAGCAAAACCAAAGTCGCTCTCGGGCGCTGTTACTTCTATGGAAGAAAGTGTTCACGTCCGAAAAGATTGACAAAGCCCTTGCTGAGCTTAACCGACTTGACAAAAGCCATACAGACTAGAAAAAGCGGCTCAGTCGGATTGAAGTTAACGAAAGCAGTGGACAAACTACGGACATCAAGAAAGAAATGAACGAACTAGAAAGACATATCAGGAAGATAAATCTAGCTTGGTTTATGGTTTATGCGGGCGGTACTTCCCAAAGCAACTCAGGCTATGGGGGATGCCGTAGTGAAGGGCTCAGGAAATTTCGACCACCTGGGGTTCTTTAACGTGCACTGACATCGCACAGTACAGGGGCCTCTAGAATTTCGCCTCCGTCGAAATTCGACCGCTTCGGCCGGGATCGAACCCGCGTCTTTCGGGTCAGCAGCCGAGCTCCATAACCACTGAGGTTTTTTTATCATTTTATTTTGTTCAAACTGCTAGAAAAATTTCGCGATTGTGTATTTCTATGGCGCAAGGCCATCTGGGGCCAAAAAGCACCTAGACACAAGGTGCTGTGTCTAGATGCTTTTTCAAATACACATTTTTAAAGAGCAATTTGCAAAGGCCCAGGTGCTGTGTTCAAAGACCCATTTCCCCAGCATTCCACCCTGAAGAAGCCTAACACCAGGCCAGGGGAAAGCTTGTGCCCATTGTATCTCCGGTGGGTACCCGGCGGCACTGGGGATCGAACCCCGCACCTCCCGCATGCGAGTAAGATACTCAAACCACTAGGCCACCGCCGCGGTAATCTGCTAGAAACAAACAGCAGTATTCAGATTTCTTTTTAGCAGTATTGACTTTTTTTTTCATGGCGTTATGCTATATAAGCTAACTGGTATACTAGTGATGACAATCTTTTTTTCAATACCTGTATTATGTGTTATACCTGAATCGCTCATTAGGCCGTATTGGCAGTGTTGTTTTGGCAATGAAAGAAAATCTGAGATATGACTTCTTGCCTAATTTTACAAATTCTAATTGTGAATGCGCAATCTCAAGTGAGCAACCATGTAATTTCGTGCACCCACCTCCTATTAATGATCTTACCACGTTTTTTGCTTCCCTAGAGACTGTTTAAATACTGCATGAATAATAAGCTTAACTTAATTTGTGGTGGGGATTTTAACATCGACTTGATTACTGATATTTTTGAGTCAGGAGAAATGATATGGTAATACGAGAGCTTTGGCATCAAAAATATTATTTCGTCAGCAACAAGAATCACCGCTCTTGAATACTAACAGATTTTCTTGTCACTCCTTCTATCACAAATTTTATACCTGGAGTCATAGCTTGCGATCTTAGCGATCACTAACATTTATATGTAGTCATCCCTCATCATCGAACTCATCATCATCCCAAACCAAGAAAATCCGAAAACCATGGAGTGCCCGAGTTTTACTTGGTAAAATAAAAGCAAATTATACAATCTACCAAGGATATCTTAAGCATCGGGATCCTGAGCTGCTTAAATCATTTAGAAAGTAGCGCAATAAATTATATAAGGAACTTAAGTACGCCCCAGATAGCCGATTTAATAACTTTTTTCTATGATTGTCCAATAGCGCACCCGTGGGGTGGAAAAATTAAGCTCAATATTGCAAAACATATAGGTGTCAAAAAGATTAATGAAGTTGTTATGAATGTTAAAACGGTTTCAACTACCGGCCTAGCTGATGCCTTCAACGATTATCTAGTAAACTTGAAGTTTCCTGCAACATACGGGGACTGCACTCAGTACTTGACAGGAAACTATGCTGAGACAGTTTATTTTCTGTAATTACGAAAGTAAGAATTACTAGAATGCTTGCTTGCTTGCCTTATGGTTCATCGTAACTTGTGAAATAGTGCAAGTAAAAATAAGGAAGGGACGAAGACGGAGACAGAGTTCCACCGAGCTAGCCCTGCTTTACTAAAAAAAAACAGTTCACTGTACAAAAATTTGAAGACAGATAATACGTAGTGGGCATTTTCATACACCTTGCACATGAATTTGATTTTCTTTACTTAGCAGTTTTACTAAAAATTAGAATTTTAGAGTATATGTGGTGTTGCCTTGAAAATAATCGAATTCAACCTTGATAATAGCATGCAGTTTGGATCAATAAACATTAGCTCTTCCTAACTTAAACCTGCTTTGTTTGGTGCTCTCCAGGGCAGTATTTTGTGACTGTATCTCTTTAATATTTCTATAGATGATACCGTAAACACTGATGATGATACGAAATTCATAATTTACGCTGAGGACACAACCCTCTTTTTCGGGGGTAATTATTATGAAATGCTTGTTAATCGCGCTTAGCGTATTTTAAGCAAACTTCATTTCTGGTTTTCCTGAAATGGCTTCGTAATTAATATACAAAAAAAACTAAACCATCATTTTCCCAGCTAAAGGCAGAGACACTGTTCTTAACTCTTTTAAGCATATGAATCGCCAACATATTAAAATGATTGCATAACTTACAGCTCTATGTGTAATTTCCCCAGAGTGCATGCTATGGGAATCTTACAGTTCTGATTTTATAAAAAGCATAGCTCGGAATATAGAAATAATAAATAAGAATGAAGACTTATTTACTTTAAACACGAAACTGCAAATGTGTCATTATTTATTTTTAACGCGCATAAACTATTCTTTTATTGTGAATGGGAAGAAAGCAACTGACAGTAATATAAAATAATCAAGATTTTCGCAAGTGCTCAACCGGAATTCTCGGCTAATATCCTGTTCATAAGACTGAGACAAATTAACATGAAGAACATGTATACCTATCACCCTTCTAAAAATGTAAATGGAAAGAAACCAAACACTGTCATAAAAAATCTGGCAAAATTGCAAAAATATATGCATTAATATACAACTGATCATCTTGAACACTGAGCAGTGCAACGCAGCCGGACCAATTAAGGCCGACAAATAGTACGACTGACATGATCACGTATATTAAATTATTTTTAATAAAAGGACGTTACCCAGATGTGTATTTCGAACACAAAGCTCAGAGATCTATTCCTTTCAGTGAGTATTCGTCTAGTCGTTGGGAAAAGAGATTCGCTCTCTGATTATTACACATACGCTGCATTATATGAAAGATAATTTCTAATATGATTTGCATATTCAATGTGCCCATCATTCATTTGCTGTTTATATTTTTATTATTACTGTTCTAGATTTCGAGTTTTTGAAGTCTTGTTTAACTTGCATTTACGTCGCATATTATGTTCGATCGTTTCGTGAATGCCGTGCTTCATTTTCTTTATTTTAGTGATTTTAGTGCTCTCGCGCAGTGGCCAGCGAAGCTAATCTGTTCTCGAACCCACGGGTTCCAATCACAGTCGAGGATATTTATTTGATTAATTAATTAATTTATTTAATTTGGTACAAACCCACAAACACCACAAGCGTACAAACATCGCTAGATCTTGCGCGGGGTTTACCCATCGCAATAGTGCTCTCACACTAAAATAGGCAAGGTTGAAATCGACCCGATGTTCTCCATTACGGCTCGCTTCATACTGCCTGCAGAGCGACTATGGCACAAAGAAATGGTGCGTAAAGAGTGTGTTAAACTAATACTATAAACACTGTCCTATATTTACGTTGTGACTGCCTGATTCTATACTGTTTGTTATTGGTCCTTACTTTACTCGTAAGCCTGCACAAACTAGAAGTGAAGTAGAGTGATGACCATTACCAAGAATTTGGGACAGCGCCCAGGCAGTGTCGCTAATCCTAGCGGCCTATAACGTTTTTGCAGTAGCTCAGTTACTCTGTTCTTTTCTTACATCACGCATGATGTCACACCCGATTTTTTTTATGTCCGAAAGCACTAATCCAAAGGTTCAGAGCCTTTCAAAATTGTATCTTGTATCTGCACTTCAGGAGCATAGAAAATTAGGCAGAAATCCCCAAAAATATCCATGACTGGCAGTCGAGAGAGAGAGAGAGAGAGAAACAACTTTATTGCCACAGAATGTCGGTATTTAGGGCAAGTGGGCTACAAAACTTGTTATCATCAATCCTCGATTAACGCGGGGTCTTTTTGTGGAAGCGTCGGTACCAGAATGGAGCTCCCCTATCTATGACCGCCTCGCATTTATGATGATCTTCATCGTTCCGCCATTCTCTCTGGAGTACTCTGAAAACTCCTGATGAGATTCATAGCGCCACCTTTCACATGCAACTCACGTTGCATGCTGGTGAGAGCAGTTGCTAGGCACGTGATTTCTCAAACGAGCAGTACTGCAGCCGAAACCTCGAGTGCGACGGTTAGATGTAAGTTTCATTCGTTTATGCAGAAACAACTTAAGCTGTTCAGCACAGGAGCTTTCACGACGGCGGTAAACGTGCAACGAACTTTACTTAATGGCTTCACCTTTCTGCTGTTTCTAAGATTGCGCGCAGTTGTGTTTTCTTAGTTTCATATTTTTACTCTGAAACCAAAATTAAATAAACGAAGCCTTCGCTGGCAAAGTGTGACTCAAACTTCCCGCAGGTGGAAACACTGTTTTCGTTATTATTATTAAAAGCTTTCCTTTCACGTTCCCTTTCCTCTGTTCCATTTTTTTACGGAAAAAATTAACACTTGAAGGAATGTGCACAGGTTTACGCACACAACATATAATGTAAAGTCTTGAACTCGATACAATGTATCTGCGTATAAAACATGGAGCTTGTGTTAAAATCACCAGTTTCTTGGAAGGCGGAACAGGAATTAATAAACTCGTTCGCGCATCAATGGGGAATGTGTCGTCGCGCATTACCTGATTGGAATGCTCAGTCAAGAATTTTCCTGCGGCTCACCTTACTCAATAATTACACTAGATTGGTTGTTAAGGAGCATATGCAGCGCTCCAGAAGTTTCTTTTTGTATTAATTTTTGCATACACCTCAGGAAATTTTTTTTGTGCGTGTGTGCACTGGTGGTCTTCTTTCGTTTCGTGGACCCAATCTCGACACTCGAAACTTTGTGTCACGCGAACTGCCTCCATAACACACTTCGCTGGTAAGCTCATAGGACCTAAGCTGTTTTAGCATACCCGTTTCCAAGTATGGCTGAGGGTCATTAGAATATGCGGTCGACAATGGTGCCAAAGTAGCTGTCTGCGTGGGTGCAATTTTTTTTTCTTTGAAGGAGAAATGACAGGGAACCAGTTTGTGAGAGTTCGTTTTGGCTTCTCACAAGCGCTTCAGTTCTGCTATATAGGGTGCAGAAATTGTAGTATCTATGAGATACGTTTGACACTTTGGGCGTTTCGTCAGCATTATTTAAAAGAAAGTTTATGCTGAGTTTACATAATCTCATGGAAATATCTGCAAATGTTCAAATCATGCCATTAAGCATGACTTGCTAATCGGCATCTAAGCACAGTTCTGTCTCACTTAAGGATGTTTCGATCCATAAATCTGAACATGCCATTTAAAACAACAGAGTAATATATAATTAGCTTTAGCCAGAGAGCAGATAAAACGAGCCATTTGTTTGCTCTTAAGCATTCTATTTTTTTGGCAAGAGAGCTAACTGCCTGCGCAGTTTCCTGCTTCCCTGACTTCCCGCCTGTCCAACGTGCAAAAATGCTAGCAGCGTCAGCCGATTGTTTCCGCACTGCGTAGCTGTCTTGTTATTATATTATCAACAACGCTATAATTACAACAAGAACAATTTGAACCGTGGCTGATTGACGCCCCGAAGCGACACACAGGCTATGAGGGACGCCGTAGTGGAGAGCTCCGGATTAATTTCGACCACCTGCGGTTCTTTAACGTGCACTTACATCGCACAGTACACGGTCGCATTTGGCCTCAATCGAAACGTGGCCGCGGCGGCCGGGACTAACTATTTGGATTTCCAAAGGGGGAAGAGCCCTTCCCTTGTTGCCTTTCATCCTTTATGGTCAGGCCAAAAGAGCGAAACAAAGCAACAGAGAGCGAAAACTCTAACAAGACTTTCTCTGAAGAGTTTAGCAGGGTTAATGTTCTCAGATACTCTTAAAAATGAAGACTTTTGTTTCTCCTTGATAAGCTTATTGAATGTTACCACGCGCCATCAATCGGTCAACGCAAAGACAATGTCAGTTCACGCAAGGTAAGGGCGAAGTGAGCACTGGGACTCTTTGGCAGATCAGCAGCTAGTAATTAGCGTCGAATGCCGGAGGACAGCAGGCTTTTAGCGTACCGTCTACACAGAGCTGCATCCTGGGCTTCGTGACAAAGGCGTGCTTAGTTAAATTCAATCATCCGACATCAAAAGACAATAGGCGCGTTAAGGGAGGGCATGGGGTGATGTTCAAATCCAGCTGCAGCGACGCAAGTAGGCCAACGACGCCGTTCAGGTGGGATACGCTGAGCGCAAAATAATACTGGCTTAATACTGGCCAGGTTTGGATTACACCGCCAAGCGTCGGGACTATTATCGAGCGCTTTTAGTTAGGTACTTTCGGCCTTCGCTGTTAAGAGTGTAAACAATATCGTCCCTCCTCCTTCCCTCTCCCTCATGCAAGGAGAATAAAGCCTGCGCTAAGCGCAGCCGTGAATATAGCAGAACTGAATAAAGCACAAATGAGGCCAAGAAAAGCCACTACATGGTTTGACGAATAAATTTCTAATCTGAGAAATAAACTCGTAAGGATCTGCCTGACAGCTTTTTTGAGCGCATGGGAAAGACGTGTGTAGCATACCGCGCCTCCTTCGTGCTGTTCGTGTCATTTTTTTTAACGAATTATACGATGACAGGAGGCTTAGCCCTTAACAGTGACGAAATGACGTATGACAGGCGGCCTCGGACCCGTAATGTTTTCTGCTCGACTTTTCCCTATACTTCTCACGCAGCATTCTGCGGTTTGTACGCCGTGAAAGCTGCAAAAAAGGAACCGCTGCTGTCCGCGATTTTGCCGGACAGACGGGTTTCTATATTACGCCGTCAAATGGCATTCTGGTTGAAAATCGTGCTTGTTTCTCTCTCTCTCTCTCTCTCTATCTTTTTGCACAACTGCCAAATTGATAGCTAAATAGAAAAAGTTAGACATACTGTGGAAGTATATATTCCAAGCCGCGTTGTCGATGGGAGCCTTGATCAAAGATCACTTTTAGTCATTGCTAATTTGGAAACTTCGTCAGGTGTAATTTAATACTTAATTTGTCAGAGATACATGAAAAACATGAGCTCCAGTGATGAGGTTTAGAAAAAGAAAATGAAATCGACTTGGCTCGCTTACTCGCAGATTCGTTGCAAAACTTTTTCAGCGCTCTAAACAGAAGGCGATATCCGAAATTTACAGTCATGATCTTTATAGTACTTACAGAACTTCCACGCTCGCGGGTGCGGACAGCTATCTCTATGCATTAGGTGTCGCATATTAAAGTCTCTCGGGTCGCGGTCTCTTCCTGCAGCACATAAATAAAACATTCAGCTCGAAGTTATTTTAATATACATTGCGCCTCTTGTCCTTTTTCCACGCTCTGTAACATTCTCTGATTCTAATGTAAGCATTTTCTTGTATATAGTCGTTAAAAGACTAACTTTCCAAAATTAACTAGATTCGCTTAAAAAAGTGCCCCAGTTTTGTCTAGCTGCCCACCGGTATACGGCTTTAATATCATTCCCTCGAAATGTAGTCTAACGTGATTGGAAGCTGGTCACTTTAGGCCTAACCTACTCGGATTAAACTGCTCTAACAAGGTTTATTTTTGCAAGAATACTGTTACGAATACATGATCTTAGTAGTCAAATCCCTCCTCTATCTTGTCTTGCACCGCCGTGTTTGTTGCGGATCAGGTGACCGTCATACCAGAAAAAATCTGTTCGTCTGTCATAGCCAGAACGAATGTGATGACCTTCAAATTGCGCGAGACTCTACTAGTTTGTTACACCTGTGGATCATGTTCGCCGATTCACTCTGAATTTCCGGGTGATACGTCTACTCCATTTAGTTTTTTTCTTGCTTTACCTTCTACAGTATGTTAAGGAACCGATACAAGCATCCTGACGTTGCTCGCTTAAGGCTTACTCACTCTATATTGTTCGTTTTGCTCCTGCCGAATTGGACACAGTTTTCACGCTTCAAATTCAGACACACGCTTTGGAAGCCTATATTCATTATAACTTGTGCCCCTTGTGCCCAGATAGGTGTTCAGCGGACTTCTACGTTCCAAAGCAAGGCTTTAGACCATCAGGCCCGCTTGAGATTAATGTACATGCGATGCCTGTTGATTATTTAACCTTGTTTTTATTTGCGCTTATTTTCAAACGGGGAGCGCTGTAAGTGAGAAAACTTGTTCCTCATTCCGGGTTCTCTTTAGAGACTAACCATTACTTCATTCATACTAGCATTCTTGAGAACGTTAATTTAAAATGGCTGATAAAGATTAGTGTCGAGATCATCATGCCGGAGAAACCACATATCTAAGCATTACTCACACATGCTTTGGAATTTTGACATAGATCAGTGGTTGAAAATGTTCTACAGGGAATTAGAGCTTCAACTAAACATTACTCTTTTGCACGAAACGTTTCGCTGAACAGAATTTGCGCAATGAGCTATGTTACTAGCCAGGCTTTGGCGCGAAGGAGGCTTCAGTATCCCCAAGCCAAGGAAACCTCAACGAGCAGAGTGTTAGTGCACTCTGGCTGATTTTCCTCTGTGGTAGTTCAAGCTTTCAACGTCGGTTAAAAAGAGGACAGTAAATACTTCTAAGCGTTGCTCAAGGGCAGGCCGCGATGAGATTACGAAAATTCTTTCGAAGATTAGTGTCGCAAACTGATATGAATTACAACAAGGCGTCGTGTAACCCTGCAGAAGGGACTGGAACTTTGGCTGGCACTTTGCATTAAGTAACTTCAAATCACTGCCGCGAAAGAAAACAGTATTTCGAGAGCGAGGCATTTTGACAGGTTCGCCGTTTGACAGAATAGCCAAGTCTCTCTTTAGGCAGGACGCCGGCAGCCTAGGGCGGCACTGCGCTTCGAGGCACGCGCTGCCAAGCTGAAAATGTTTGTTGCATAGAACGTTGCGTCATTAATATTAAATATCAAGCGAGGCCACTGGCTTGCTTCGGTGAGGCACAATGGCTGCTGTACGCATGCCAGGCGACCATTTCAAGGGCATTCTTTGTGAGGTTATTTATCTCACACCACACGGCGCTTCTGCCTTTGGCCCTGTGCTTATCCACAAGATTACTAGTTCCTGTCTTCTAAGGCAAGCGCAAGCACTGGTAAGCGGCGAACCTTAATGCCTTAAAGCGACCTCAAAGTGAATATGCAGTCGACAGTTGTTACAGAGATGTGGGTGGAACGATGAAGGGTTATGTGAAACGATAAAATCACCCGCTCGGTCGTCTAGATTTCTTCGCCGCCCCACTTTTTCGGGCTGCTTAGTGCTGCGAGATGATGCACCTACTAACCCACACCAAGCTATTGATCGAAAAGGTATATATCTGTGCTACCCTCAATAAATAAAAGGGCTTTCTGAAGACGTTCAGGCGACAGGCGAAGAAATGGGGTGATATTTTCTTTCTACTACAAAAGAGCTGAAATCCGGCATTTCGATCACAGATGTTCCATTGAACAGACTATTTGCCTCGTGTATCGTAGAAACGTTTAACCTTAGGAGAGCAGGCATCGCGACATATTGGGTGCACAGCGCTACGCAACCGTAAAAGGTTCAAAAGAAAAGGGGCAGTGGCAGTGCACTCGGAAGTCAGCGCTGGTGATCAACATTCGTGTCTGTGACGCTGAATAAAAATGACCAAGGCGCGACCTCACGGTAGTTCATATTTTGCAAGCAACAAAAACAACTGAAGAAATTACAAGGACACCAGAACAGTCCCTAATTAAAAGTGCAGCATGCAGCTCACCTTCCTTGTTTAAGCTAAAGAGCGGCACTGTCAACATAAAAGCACGCGTGTTGTTGTGTTTACCCCTGAGCCAGCGGAAAATTTGGATGCACCGCTTAGTTAGCACCGTTTTGCTGTTTTCTAAAAATATTAACGAAAACAAACAGCTCACGTCTGCTGTTGAAGCTGAGAAGTGAAACTTTCTGCACAAAAGCGCGCCTGTTGCTGTCTTTGCTTCTGAGCCCTCACAAAAATTAGATTCGCCACTTAACAAGTTTTTCCAAAAAGCAAGCAAAAATGCACCGAGCATAGTTCACCGGCACAAAAAGACGCTTCTTTAAGGGACCTACTGAGGGGACTAAAATGTTAGCACTCTAAAGAAAGAAAAAACAAACATGCCTGTTTGCGGATATCATGTATTCTGTTTTCTTTTCTTCCATGCATACGCACATCGAAGGGGAAGCACATTTCCGGCGGGTCTAATCTTCTGGGTAACGGCGGCAAAATGGAAAAGTTCATTAACACAGCGAGTAAGTACATCGCATAGGGAATATACTATGGCAGGCAGCATTACAAGCGAACTCGAGACCGGCCTATGACGCATGAATTAAAACTGCGCGCAAATATTTGATCTCTACGAGAACAGCCTTACCACAGGGTGGTAGTGTGAATGTTTTTAATCAGCACTAACCTCTGGGCTTCGGTTGGTGCCTTTTGTCCCTTACATTAAGGGGCCGAGACATGATTTCACAAGCAAAACAGTTTAAACTCGACTTGTACCAAATAGGGCACGCTGTAATAAGGAGATCACTTTTTATTTCGTGATTCTGTGTTTTTACCAACGTACACCGAAATATCGGCAAATGAGCGGCTTTGGACTTTTCTTGACCCCGAAGTGTGGCCTATGCTGTCCGGAACTAAACAGGCGAAACTTACGCTCAGCAGCAGAAAACCGTGGTTGCTGAACCACACTTGTCTCCAGTTTCACCATAATAAACAGGAAACGTTCATGTAGGCATTGCACGTAAATGTGAACGGTCGAATAGACACTTCAATAAGGAAATATATGCTCTGAGGAAAGCACTCAGAAAAGAAGACACATTAGTCGCCCGATGTGCTAACATTAAAGTGGGAAATAAATTCATGGATTTTACGCTCCAAAGCGCCGCACCCGGGCCATCGGATGTCTATGAATTAGCTTGCGCTGTGGCGTCACTAAGCGTGCTATTTCCCCTCCGATTATGGTGCGACCACTACTTTTATATATATATATATATATATATATATATATATATATATATACTTATGAAGGGAGCCAACAGTCACCGAAACATAAATACCCACAAAAGCAGCAGATTGGACAGCCGTCGCCGTAGGTCAGTTGGTAGAGCACCGGACGCGATATTCGGAGGTCGTGGGTTCGGATCCCACCGGCGGCATGGTTGTTTTTTCTGCTTCTTTATAACTAACTTTCTTTAAAAAAATCTAATTGATTGGCACTAGATATTAAAAAAGATAGAAACATTCCCCTATGCACCTTTATTTCGGTGAGTGTTGGCTTCCTTAATATGTTTGTCAAACGAGCCCCTCACTTCATTTGCCTTGTCTGCTAATATATATATATATATATATATATATATATATATATATATATATATATATATATATATATATATATATATATATATATATATATATATATATATATATATATATATATATATATATATATATATATATATATATATATATATATATATATATATTCTGTGTAGTACGTATAAGACCGCACAGTGCGCAAAGGTTGTGAATATGCGAAGGGAGGCTGGGCGTCGCGGCGCGGCAGGGAAGTAAATGAAGACATTCGACACGAGCCAGACGCCTTCAGATACGAAGACCATGGCAAGTAAGAAAACATGGCGTTATAATTCAGCATCCTTGATAAAAACCACGTTAGTCAGTGTACCCAAACCTACCGCAACGTAACCAGGCCAATATTTACTATAGGTAATTGTTCTACTGGCCTGAACATAAATCCTCATCCTCATAAATCATAAATCCTCATCCGACGGAAGAGGGGGCAAAAGCAAGAGCCATCTGACATGCCGCGGCTCAAATATCACAAACGGGAACACCAGAGAAGACGAGTGAACGAAACGCGATTAGAACGAAGAAAGCCGTTCAGGAACAGATCCCCCAAAGGCGTTAATATTTTTGCAATGGCGAGGTGGTGAAACTTGCACGACCCTATACAGTCTAATGCGGGCATCTTGATAAACAGTTGATGTATCCGGAATACAGAATTACTTTAGTCGCTACTCCATGCCTCTTCGACGAAACCCTAGTGACAGGCGTCCAGCGACTCATAAAAAAAAAAATCTCAGCTCTGTGAGTTACGCTTTACATCTAAAGAGTAAAATACAAAAGAGTTGATGAACAGTTAATTTTTTTACTACAATTTATTTAATTGAAAAGAAGCACATTTGCGAATTTTATAAACCAAGTATAATTGAACTTCGTGGAACGTCCCGCACGCTTTCGGGTGCCGCTTGAGAAGAAATGCAGCCGCGAATAAAAAAAAAACTCCAAGAGCCAATTATATTCGGTTGGTTCAAGTTCCCAAGTCAATTTTTCTATGCAACAATACGCTAGATGTAAAACAGCACATGGTATCACAACCTCTACGTGACAGCAGTTTCAATATACAAAGTTTTTCTTTATTACAAATTTCAGTCAACAAATTTAGACTTTTCCATCCCTTTTTTTCCTAATCGCTTGCCGCACCTTGGGGTGCTTAGCTGCCGGGTCAAAGGCAATTATTTTTTATGGGCAACTTTTTTCTCTTTCCCTGCTATATTTTCGTCGTTAATGTCTCGTTGCAACCCTAACAATTTGCTTATATTCTTGTTTTGCAACATCTTTACGACCCTATTCTCAATAAGTGCTGCCATATTTTGTGGACGCACTTAAATCGTACTTGGAGAGGTTCCCTTACATGTTTTAAAAAAGATAAGAGAGTGGGATGGCAAGAAAGCGGTTCTCAGTATATGATTTATGTGACTGCCTTTGACTCTCAACAAATTTTCAATAATTCTTCGTACACACATTACCGCATGCTTGCGGGACTAGTCATGCGCCCCGTCACAGTTTATTTTTTCTTGCCTTCATTTTTATGTTTTGTGTCTTTTTCTATGCCCCTGTCTTGACATAGGGGAGCAGACATTAGGTACGGGGTGATCGTTGTTCTTGTAATTCAGTATATCTTCAAGTGGGGTGCCGATTATGAACTTTCCTTATTAATTAGCAGTGATCTAATAACTACGTAATCTTCCAGTATTTTAGACCCACACTTCTCTTCTACATGTTTATAGCAGCATTCTTCTTTTTTTGTCCCCATTGGATCAGTCACTGTGTTATCTGCCATTTAGGTCTTCATATTAGAGACAAAAAACTTCAATTACTGTTGCATGTACGCACCTGTCTATTCCATTTGCAACATTGCATACTTGCACCTTTCCCGTTTGCATCAAATAGACACCCCACAATTAGTCGGCTTAGCGCTCTGCTTACTTCTGTGGGCTGCTAAGTGTAGAAATCAGTAACGTGCGGCGCAGGCTTCCTGTAGACGCGGTGCTCATTTATTTATCTTGCTTAACATGCACCCACGTAAGTGCAGGAAATCTGGATATAGCTTTGTCTGCGCGGCTGGCATCCCGTGCCAAGTGGCGCCGAGCACTGAAACCTGTCGCGGTAATTTCGAATCTTCGGTGGATCCCATTGATCTCCAATGGCCGTCGGAAATACTTGATGCGGGTGCAGGAAGCATTTGATGGGCTAGATTATGCAGACAGGAGGAATAGCCTGTCATGCTAATCGCCATGTTCGGGCAGAATTATTCGGGACTCTCTAGTTTTTTTTTTTAACAAGTTTCAAATATCGCCATTGAGTTAAGGGCTGTTCGCCACTGGCGGCTGACTGATGACACTATAGTCGCGGGTTTCCAGGAAAGCTGAGCATGTTCGTGCTCAGCTTTCACTGAAGTGCTCCCGAGCTCAGGATGAAGTATACGCCATGTAAGGCGTGACACCCATCGGCGATAGCGCTTGCCTGTGAAACACGCATGCACGATGCCATCAATTTCAAAGTATTCTTGCAAAATGGAAGCCAAAGCACGACATTCAAAGTGCCGCATAGCGTTCGCATTGTTGTACGAACGTCGTACAAGTGGGGAAGCAGCATGGGGCGGGAGGTCACCGGTGTGCGCCGATCGAGGAATGGTTTATGCATGTTCGCGGAGAAAGGCCGCTTAGCGTTCAACGCACGTTCCTACGCTCTCCTTCCGCTGAAAAAACACGGCGTGCCGCCGTTCCCAGTTGCTCTAAGCTCCCGTCAACACCTGCTAGCGACGGCACGGCAGCCCACTGCCACGTCTGGCCACTGCCACGTTTCCCACATCACTCTCGCGCATTTTTTTTGCGCCTTGTTCTGCATAACTCACTGTTTTCGAGTGAGGAAAAATTTATACCATAAAAACTACTTAACACACAACCTCTCTTTCCCACCTCCCACCTCTAGCACAATTTCATAAGCGCGCAAGTTTCTCTACTTATGCGAAAACGCACAGCAACGTGACACACAGCAACGGCATTATATGGAGTGCAAAGACATCAAGAGAGGTTGTTTTATGCTTCTCTCTCACAAACCATTTCCCAAGAGTCCTGCTATTGAAAAGCTTAGTTTGTATCTTGGGAAAGCTTTGCTGAGAAATATGCATATTGGTATGACCACGCGCATGGTAGCACACACAAACCGAACCATTCTGCGTTTCTTTCCTGAAAATGAGGGAGGCACTGAACCGACTAACCAACTTATCACGTTTCTGGCTAATTTCCATTTTCACTAATAGAGCGCCAAGAGGGTTGCGTACTTCTGTTCTGCGACCCCAGCGCAATCAGTCTATGGGTCTGCGGCCCCGACCAAAGCCAAGAAGGCAGACACCACGCAACCTCATTAGGCTGCTACGGAGAGCTTATGGCAAATTCGGGCTGAAGATCCGGCGCCACTTGACTATTCCGCTCATTAAATGTCTCCTGAAATCGGCACTGTCCCAAAACTGGTATTCGAAATCTGTGACGAGGCCCCCAAAAACGCACACACGTGAGAGTGGTTGTGGCTCTTTTTTTTTTTTTCTGTGGCAAGCAGAACGGCTGTGTGTAACTGACCAGGAAAAATCGTAGATGGCCCGAAACGCCATTCGATCACGAAGAGAGCCTGCGTGCAGTAGGATTCGCAATAGTCCAGCCTGTGTTTTCTTGGCGTAGCGAACACTGAGTAACACTACGCAATAAGTCAAGAACAGTAAGTGCACATTCGTTGTTTACGGCAAGACTCTCACTTCCTAGAAATGTCCATACAAGTAATGCAACCACACAATTCAGGACAACGAAAAATAACCTTCATTTTTAGATAACTTCGTAACGCTTACACGTAGACCTTTTCTATGTGAGTCTATTTTAGGGACGTTTAGCCACGCTCTGCATTCGCATAATGAAGAAAAAAGGGAGAGCGAATCAGTTTATGCACCGACATGTCTGTGGTCTCCTCTCGTTACTGCTACCGGACGCCAGTGATGGATTCAGAAGAGTCGTTAATCAGTTTATTAGCTATTCACACTAAGCATAAGGCTCTAATCAATTCCTACCATTTAGTCTTTTGTTTTCTGCTTGCGCCCACAGAGAGAAACTTCGGATTAGAGATCTCGGTTGAAAGGCAAACAACTTTCCTGTATTTTTTTCCTTTCAGATATAAATGCTTTACTGTACGAATGTAGATTTTGCCCTTGGCGCGTTGTCGGATCAATATGGAAGCCGTCGGGCAACGCGCTACGCAGTGGCTTCGAGCAGGCCGGCTTCCGAAATCCATAAGCACGGAGATGGTAATGTATGCGCCGCGCCCTTTGTTTTGTCAGAAAAAGAACTCTGGTTTTTGAATGGTGATTGATAAACAAATATGTAAATAAGAAAGGAGCATTCTGTCTTGCATGCGGCACATTTCTGACGCACGCGTGTGATATTGTCTCATTCCCGTGCGTTGTTGTCATTTTGAGATCGTTGATAACAGTTTATAAACTGCGGTAATGTATAAATGAAAACCAGTTGCAAGTTCAGCG